>NC_056726.1:1910339337-1910639337 GCF_019279795.1 Protopterus annectens
TATTTGTATTGCAGTATGTGAAACATGCTGATTATGCTATGAAATAATAAAAAAAAAACACAAACTTGCAATGAGGCTCATATATTGCATTCTAGCTGGTGCACAGAAGAATATGATTAGATATCCGATTATAACTAGTTTATTATGAATTTCAGACATGGATGCCAAGAAATTCTCCATGTAATGCGAGCATGATTTCTAGCAGGTCATGGACCTATATTTACTCCATGTATCTCCAGTTACAGAACAAAGAGAAAGTGTAGAACTGATCATTATGCAATCTGCAGGATTTCAATACAGGTAAATTCATTAGTGCTGTCAAAGAGACAGTAACATTCTTCTCAACATCTTTGCTTAAGAATTCTTGATAATCTAAAAATAATGGAAGTGCAAAGGATCAAAATCAGCAACAGTTCTTTAAAATATTACTCTAATTCACTTAAAAAGTTAATAGAACAAGTTTCACATGAACATGCATTTTCAAAGAAATAAAAAAGTATGAAACTAATGTCAGGCATTGATTGTAATATTCAGTGATTGACCAGAAAAGAAAAAGGGACAGGACAAAAATATGAGGTAAAATCAGGAACATTCTGTAAAATCAAAGACAGCTGAAAGGCATGCAGAGATTGGCCACCTAAGAAACACATCAGCAAGACAGTAAACACTTCATTTGCACTTAAAAAAAGTTTGAATGAAGCATTTTAAGCTGTTTTGCTAGCTTCCCACTGCTCTTTTCCTGGAGCCACTCAGCAGTGTTAAGAGAGATAACGACTGCTTATCAGCACAGAAAGGGTGTGTATTTATTGTTAAGCACCTTTATGATGTCTAAATGGTGCTTCACAAGCCTGTATTAAAAATGGGTTTGGAGCATAATTGTAGTGCTCTATGCACTACAGGCTTGTTATGGCGAAGTTGTTAAATAGATTTTCCTATTATTGATGAGGCCTGTGCTGTCACAGACACAGCAACCACTACAGAGGTAGAGTGGATGCCTACTAACAGCTTTAAAAGCTGTAATGTTCTCTACACTGACATACAACAGAAGCATGGCATAACAAATTGTCAAAAAGTTTTTAAAGCTGTTAGTTATTTGAGGTGCACTACATGTTTATTATAGCATGATAGGTGTTAGACATTTTGTACTACTATACTTTTTTTAAGAAATAATATGTATATCAATATGTATGTATGCATGCCATCAAGAAGCTTTCCATGAGCTTGCACAAGTGTATAATTACTGAGCACGTGTGAGCCTAACTGCCATTTTGTAGTAAGTTGTTGAGATGTAAGCACGCATGTTTGTGTAGTCTGTCAGTTAATCAGTTCATTCATATTTTGTACTGCTGCTATCCATCCTGATGTGTTTCTGTGTAACAAAGTATATAAACAAACTACACTGCTTATTGGTCTTCAGTTGTAAACCAAGATGAGTGACATGGTGTCAGAATGGGATCAGAATCAAGACCAGAAGGCGCTCAGTTAATGGTTGAGGAATATAAAGGAATGCATCATACCTACTCCATGTATAACTCACAAAGCAGTTCAGAAACAAATTTCAGATATCAAAATTTGCTTAAATGTTTTCTTATCCAAAATTATAAAACAGCTCAGAATGCTCAAAATGAATTTCTTTTAAAAAAACTGCTACATATTGATAACAAATATTCAAAATAGTTACAAAAATGTTTTAAACAAGGTCCAAATCACATAAAACATACTATGTTTTCACATTAATTAAAGCTATTGAAACTATTCAAAATATACAAAGTGTGTGCAAGTTTGTACAGTTATTTTGCAAAATACAGCCATTTCAAAGCATATTTCACAAAGTAGAGTATTTTGAAGAGTGTATTGTGCATTTGAATGTTATTGCAAGTACTGGCTATGTGTGCATGTTTGTATAAAATTACAAGGGCCATATTTTCAATGAGTTTCGGCATACTTTGTTGGCATAACTGAAGGATTTCAAAAAACAGGTCCTCTTGTCTTTGATAATAATATCACAGAGAACTGTAGGGTGTTTGAGCAAGAATACGATTATTTTCATGCAAGCTACATTTTCTGATAAAGATGACCATGCAAAAGCATTTATTTTGCTTAATTTAGCTGGTTCAGAGGCCATAGAAAGAGAGCATTCATTTGTGTATGCACCTGCTGTGTTTGCAGGAGAGGGGGAAAACCATCACATAGTGGTACTGACTGAGTCAAGAGAAAACCCTGAGTGCTTACAACGTAAATTTAGAGAAATGCGTGACCCCCAAATGAATATTACAGTGGAAAACCACTTATTTTATACAAGAGATCAAACGCCTGGTCAAACTTTTGCAGCATATATAACTGACTTCAGAAATAAAGCTAAAACATGCAGATTTGGTGATTTAAGGCATGAGTTGATAAAATACAGACTTGTGTGTGGTATTAAAGATGATGCTGTAAGAAAGATTTTGCTTTGTGACAGTGATTTAACTCTGAATAAGGCCATAGAGATTTGTCAGCTATATGAGCTCACAGGAAAGTATACAAATATGTTTACAAATGAGAACTGCATGCTTCCATTATCTTGTAGTGCTCATGTTGATAGTATGTAGAACATCATTAAAAGAAACAAGCCCAAGCACATGGGGGCTACTGCAGATCCTGTAACACTTCCTGGGAAACCCCAGAGCTTTCTAGCAAATTCCAGAGTGTGCACAGTCTTAGTGAAACACAAGGGTGAGTCAGCAAACTCAAAGCATGTACCCTCACCTAGCCTCATAGTCAACTGTCATAATTGTGGTGGTAATCATGTGTCTAAAAGAGAAACATGCTTAGCTTTTGGTCAGCAATGCCATAAATGTAAAAATGGAATAATTTCCAAAGATTTTGCCAATAAAAAGAAGCTCATTCTTTTATTAAAAGAGAACATTCAAAGAGACAAGTTGATCAATTAGAACGCTGTGACTCTACTTTTTGTGTTAACAGTGTGTCTGTGCTTAATGAAAACAGTCAATGCAGTAGATTTTTGGGCAAAGAATGAAGTATTTAGTACTATTTGTATAAATAGAAGACCCATAGAGCTCAAAGTTGACACAGATTCAAAGTGCAATGTTTTGTCAGCAGAAAGATTTGCTAAAGTATGTGCTGGTGAGAAGCTTAATTTGGCAAAGTGTGTGAAGCTTGTTGCTTATGGTGGTAAAGAAATTCAAACAGAAAGCTCAGTAGTGCTTTCGTGTTACTCTGCTTGGAACAGCTATGACTTGCAATTTAATGTAGTCAGAAGGCATGTAGAGTCATTATTAGGTCTCAGAACTTGAAAGACCAATGTTCTAATTTTGCCCAGTCTATTTTTTTCTACCTATGCTGATCTTTTAGAAAACAAACTAGGCAAACTCCCAGCTGTGTACTCCATGAAGTTAGACCCTGAAGTCAGTCAAGTTGTAAGACCAGCCTGAAAAGTTCCAGTAGCTTTGTAGAACAGAGTCAAAGCTGAGCTAGATAAAATGGTGCTGCAAGGTATAATTTGTCCAGTAGAGAACTTACTGAATGGGTATGTCAATGGCCGTGGCTCATAAGAAATGCTCAGATGATATCACAATATGTATTGATCCACAAGATTTAAACAAAACACTGAAAAGACCTCATCATCCAATGTATACAATCAAAGAAATCATTGCTCTTATACCAAATGCCACTTTTTTTTCTGTTTTGGATGCAAAGAGTTCATTTTGACAAAATTTGCTTGACCAGAAATCTTCATTGCTAACTCGTTTTAGTACTCCTTTTGGCAGGTACAGATTTTTGAGAATGCCATTTGGGATAAATTCTGCCAGTGGAGTGTTCCAGCATGCATTGGCACACATTTTCTTTTTCTGGGAATCCATGTGCTATTATAGTAGATGATATTCTAGTAGAAGGTTATGATAAAGCCGAGTATAACAGACACACCAAGGAAATTCTGGAAAGAGTACATGAACTGAATCTTAAGTTGAATCCTCAGAAGTGCAAATTCAAGCTATAAGAAGATACTTATGTTGGTCATTTATTTACCATTTCAGACTTACGACCAGATCCTTAACAGCAATTCTTGAGATGCCTGCTCCTGACAATCTTCAAGCCTTACAACATTTTCTTGACATGGTTAACTAAAATCCTTGGAACCAAAGGCAATAACAGCAACAACGCCAACAAGCACACGACCAGAGATATCACCAGGAACCGGATAGTTTAGGGAAAACTCTACTTTAATTAAATGTAAACTTCACAAATAAAATGTGCACGAAAAATGATTTAAAAACCACAACATACAGTCAAGCGCTTTCGCCCGGGCTCTCCCAGGCTTTATCAAGACAGTGTTATGCTCAATGTGCATTCAATTTATACTTTTGTCACTCCAATAGTCAATTATACAATTAATTATTTAGTGTAATCTCATTAATATATAGTTCTCTGTTATTTAAAGGTACATAATTGTTATTAACAACAGTTACAGAAACAGAACATGGAAAATACAGCAGCAGCAGCAAAAACATCTTATAAAAAACTTCCTAAATATTTTTTGCCATCATTACTTTTTATATTTTTTATATATTTTATAGCATTTCATATCATTGTATTATAAGGGTCCCACTGTGTCTAATTAAAAGCTGCTAAAATCCCATTATGTTAAAATACGATGAATACTAATATTAAATCATATAAATTTAAACATAAATATAAATATAATTATACATATAAATATTCTTATGTGTGAAATATTTGGCTTTAAAAACTCCTAATATTAATTAATCTTAATGAATTTATAAATCATAATGTTGAATATAATAATCAATACATATTATTTTTTAAATATACATTAATTAAAACATTCATACCAATACATATAATACATTAAAATCTTGCTTGTAAGCATTTTGAATCCACTTTGTTAGGACTGTGTTAAGCACTTTCGAAACTAGATCCTTCCACATTGGCTTTAATAGCCACCCCTTTATAGAAATGACAAGTTTATGAAGAATACATTCATTTAAACTTTAGCATATATGTTATGTACATTATGTAATTAATTGTATAATTGACTATTGGAGTGACAAAAGTATAAATTGAATGCACATTGAGCATAACACTGTCTTGATAAAGCCTGGGAGAGCCCGGGCGAAAGCGCTTGACTGTATGTTATGGTTTTTAAATCATTTTTCGTGCACATTTTATTTGTGAAGTTTACATTTAATTAAAGTAGAGTTTTCCCTAAACTATCCGGTTCCTGGTGATATCTCTGGTCGTGTGCTTGTTGACATGGTTAACTACCTAGGCTAGTTCAATCCAGGCTTAAGCCAACTTTCAGCACTGCTTAGAGAGCTGACACACAAAGATGTATCTTAGTTGTGGTCAGAGGAGCACCAAAGAGCATTTGATGTCCTGAAACAGAAAATCGATAGTGCACCAACTCACAGATACTATGATTTTCACTATGACAATGCAGTGGTGCAACAGTAGCATTGTTGCCTCACAGCAAGAGATTCTCCAGTTTAATTCTCAGATGGGGTGCCTTCTGTGCAGAGCCTGCATGTCCTCCCTGTGTTCATGTGCCCTTCCTCCAGGTGCTCCAGTTTTCTCCCACATTACAAAGACATGTGTCTAGAGCATTGCTCCCTGGGCCTCTGCTGAAAATTGGCTTTGTTCCAAGTTTGACTTTCCCAGTAAACAAATGTTAAATGAATAAATAAAATAAAAATGTTCACAAACCAGTTACCCTTTCTTGTGATGCTTCAAAGTTTGTTCTTGATGCAGTCATTCTTCAGGAGGTAGATCAGTAGCCTATGCATCCTGAACCGTAACCAAAACTGAAATGCAGTATGCACAAATAGAGAAAGAGCTCTTGGCAATTCTGTTTGCCTGTTCGAAGTTCCATGATTATATTTATGGCAGACCTATTCAAATCAAAACAGATCACCAACTTCTAGTCACTATTTTGAGAAAGTCTATGCATACAGCTCCTGCCGGATTGCAACACATATAATGTTCAAATTGCAAAAGTTTAATTTCAGTCTTGTCTACACAAATGGCAAACTTCTTTATCTTGCTGATACATTATCCAGATCATCCAGAAATACCAATGAACAGCATGAAAATGAGAAACTTGATTTTGAAGTCATGGAAGTGAGAAATTTTTCTTCCACATGTCTTGATGAGCTTAGTAGTCATACAGCCTCAGATCCAATACCTCTGAAGCTCAACCACTTTATAAGCTGAGGATGGCCATCAAAGCAATCTTGCTTACCAGTTGACCTGCAACCTTATTTTCCTTACAGAAATGAGATTTTGTTTGACATTAATATCATCATGAAAGGTCCAAAAGTGATTGTTCCAAAATCCTTGCAACAAGAGTATATTACCATCTGGCATCATGGCCACCCAGGAACTGATTCTACCAAAAGAAGGACAAGAGAACTAGTGTTTTGGCCTTCTATGTCAAAGGGCATTGAGAAAGTACTTTCATCTTGTTCTGTATGTAGTAGTACTAAGCCACATAAACAGAAAGAACCACTTCAGCTAAACCAGAGTCCTGAACTACCTTGGTCGACAGTAGCTATAGACATTTTCAAATGGAATCATCAGCATTACTTGCTGTCAGTAGACTCCTATTCTAATTGGTTCAATATATGCATACCTTCCTAATCTAGCATCCAGTACTGTCATTACTAAGTTAGTTCAATAATCACTTTGCAGTACATGGTAGTCCACATAAAGTTATTTCTGACAATGGTACACAGTTTACAAGCCAGCATTTCAAAATATTTTCTGAAGAGTTGGACTTTACTCATGTTGCAAGTGGCTCTGAGTACCTGCAGTCAAATGGTTTGGCAAAATGTGCAGTTCAAAGTGCGAAACAATTACTAGAAAAGTAAAAACAAGCCAACAGCAATGTTTTCTTGACTCTCTTGAATCTCAGAAATATTCCTCATGATAAACATCTTGGTTCACCTGCACAGAGACTTCTGTTGATACAAACCAGAACCACATTACCAATTAGCTGTAATCTGTTGGTTCCATGTGTCAAGAACAACAGATCAGTGAAAGCTCATCTGTTGAAGAAGTATTTATCCCAGAAGTCCTATTATGATAAGACCAGCAAACCACTCAATCCATTATGAGAAGGGGAGCTAGTGAGGAATTCAGATGTCCAAAGGTTTTGATAGGATTGGTGTTGTGAAAAGTGTATGTCCATAGGTGGGATTGTACATTGTGGACAAAGTAGAATTTAGGTGGAATTGGAAACATTTGGTCCCGGTGTCTGAGCCTGTGTTGCAGTATCATACCTGCGAGAAACACTCTAAATCTCAGAGTGAGTTATCTAGCGTTCTAGTTCCAGAGGACATTCCAGTAAATATCACTGTTCCTGAGAATAATCCTGAAACCCCAAAAAGTGTTTGTTCACCAGTGACTGTCCCTGTTGCTAAACCCAGTTCTGATTGCTATATCACTAGATCAGGTCACATTTCCAGACCATGTTCCAGATGCATGACAACTTTGACATGAGGACATAAGTATTGTGTTTATTTGTCAGTGTCTAAATAATTCCATGTCTTTTCCAAATGTCATTTTATTGTGGGCAATTCATTAAAAAGGGAGGATGTAGATCATTATGTATGCATACCTACCTTAAAGAAGTTTTCCATGGGCTTGCACAAATATATAAATACTGAGCATGCGCGAACCTAACTGCCATTTTGTAGTAAGCTGCTGAGATGTGCATACATGCATACATACATACAAATATTTCAAGCATGGGCATTAATGCCCTTCTAGCCTGCCAATATACCAAAATATTTGTTCCCATAATAAGTGTTCAGGCTGTTCTTAAAATATCTAAACTAGTACTTGCTTTAAAGTAATTTGGTAGTCTGCTCCATGCATCAGCTGTTCTGTCAGAGAACCAGTTAGTACACTTCTCATTCTTACAGAATCTTCTACATAGTTTGTCTGATGATTCTCTAGTACTTTTTTATAACCCAAAATATTCCCAGAGGTAGTTGTCTCTAAATGCCCTTCTTCTTCATCTTCTTCTTCGTCTTTCGGCTGCTCCCGTTAGGGGTCGCCACAGCAGATCAACTGTTTCAATTTCTTCCTGTTCTCTGCATCTTGCTCTGTCACATCAACCACCTGCATGTCCTCTCTCACCACATCCATAAACCTTATCTTAGGCCTTCCTCTTTTCCTGTTACCTGGCAGCTTCATCCTTAGCATATTTTTCCCAATATACTCTGCATCCCTCCTCAGCACATGTCCAAACCAATGTAATCTTGCCTCTCTGGCTTTGTCTCCAAACCTTCCAACCTGGGCTGACCCTTTAATATACTTATTCCTAATCCTGTCCATCCTTGTCACACCTAGTGCAAATCTTAACATCTTCAACTCTGCCATGTCAAGCTCTGACTCCGGCCTTTTTGTCAATGCCACTGTCTCCAACCCATATAACATAGCTGGTCTCACTACACTCTTGTAGACCTTCCCTTTCACTCTTACAGGTACCCGTTTGTCACAAATCACTCCTGACACTCTTCTCTACCCACTCCATCTTGCCTGTACTCTCTTCTTCACCTCTCTTCCACACTCACTATTACTCTGAACTGTTGATCCCAAGTATTTAAACTCATCCACCTTCGCCACCTCTACTCCCTGCATCCTCACCAATCCTCTATCTTCCCTCTCATTCACACACATATGTTCTGCCTTAGTCCTGCTGACCTTCATTCCTCTTCTCTCTAGAGCATATCTCCACCTCTCCAGGGTCTCCTCCACCTGATCCCTACTCTCACTACAGATCACAATGTCATCTGCAAATATCATAGTCCTTGAGGACTCCTGTCTGATCTCGTCTGTTAACCTGTCCATCACCATTGCAAATAAGAAAGGGCTCAGAGCTGATCCTTGATGTAATCCCACCTCCACCTTAAACACATCCGTCACTCCCACCGCAGACCTCACCGCTGTCACACTACCATTGTACATATCCTGTACCACTCTTACATACTTCTCTGACACTCCCAACTTCCTCATACAATACCACAACTCCTCTCAAGGCACCCTTTCATATGCGTTCTCTAAATCCACAAAGACGCAATGCAACTCCTTCTGACCTTCTCTGTACTTCTCCATCAACACTCTCAGAGCAAACATTGCATCTGTAGTGCTCTTTCCTGGCATGAAACCATACTGCTGATCATTAATCATCACCTCCCTTCTTAACCTAGCTTCCACTACTCTTTCCCATAACTTCATGCTGTGACTGATCAATTTAATCCCTCTGTAGTTACTACAGCTCTGCACATCACCCTTATTCTTAGAAATCGGTACCAAAACACTTTTTCTCCATTCCTCAGGCATCCTCTCACTTTCCAAGATTTCATTAAACAATCTAGTTAAAAACTCCACTGCCATTTCACATAAACACCTCCATGCTTCCACAGGTATGTCATCCGGACCAACAGCCTTTCCGTTCTTCATCCTCTTCATAGCTATCCTTACTTCCTCCTTGCTAATCCACTGCACTTTATGATTCACTATCCGCACATCATCCATCCTTCTTTCCCTCTCATTCTCTTCATTCATCAGCCCCTGAAAGTACTCTTTCCATCTACTCAACACACTCTCCTCACTTGTAAGAACGTTGCCCTATATACTTGAATAAGATCTCCTGTTAGATATCTGTAAGAGACACTGTACAAGTTCAGATATTTTAGTCTTTCATAATAGCTTAAATTTAACATCCGTGAATGCTCTTGTTATATTTTCACTGTACTCTTTACAGTTTACTCATGCTTGTTTTCTTATAAGGTTTCCATATTGTTATTCTATACTCAAGTCTGGGAGTAATGTAACTAACAAACAATGACTTCATCATTTTTGATTTCCTAGATTTTATAAATATTTGTTATAGAACTTATAGTTCTATAACTATCATTAACCAATTGGTTGATATGATTACAAAAACTCATAGCTGAATCTACCCATATACCCAGGTCCTTAAATTAGTCTACAGTTTCAATCACTGTGTGATGTATTAAATATTCACCTTTCAATTTATGTCTCACAAATCTCATATGATTAGTTTTTCATGCATTTATCAGCATATTATTCTCATGTGCCCAAACAGTCAATTTAGTCAAGTTTTTTGCAGACATGCCTTATCTGTAACACATGTAATCACTTTATCCAATTTAAGGTCGTCAGCATATAGACTGTAGAAAACCTCAGATGAAAAATTAGGTCTGAAAGATACAATCTAAACAAGTAAGGCCCTAAAACAGAGCCCTGTGGGACACCCTGGCTGTAACCATGGATTTTACATGTCCAGTTGCAGTATGATACTTGCCATGTCCTACTTGTAAGTCATGCAGTTATCCGTCTTATCAAGAGTACATCAATATCTAGTTGTACTAATTTATTAATCATTGTTTTGTGTATGACTCTATCAAATGCTGAAGTTAAATCTATATAAATTACAATACAGCACAGTTTTTCATTCATAGCTGGTATTATATTGCTATAGAACATCATGTTACAAGTGGTGATAGATCTTTTTGCAACATACGCATGCTGATATATGGTTTCAAGACCCAACCTATCCTGTTCTGAGAATAACATCCAATATTACCTTCTCCATTATTTTTCCGCAACATGAAAGTAGACTTAAGCTTCTATATGACTCTGGGTTTGTCCTACTCCCCTTTTCCTTAAAGACAGGTTTAATAAGTGCATGTCTCCAATACTGAGGAATCTCCCCATATTTATATGCTCTGTGAATAATAGATATAATGGTTCCATATGTTCTTGCTGAAGTGTTTTTAGGTCATTGTTACTAATTCTGTCTCCTCCCTGTGCTTTGCTTGGATCCAGTTTGTGCAGTTCTTTTTCAATATAATATAATTTCCAGTATCTGTGGTTAACTGGATGTCACTAGGACAACTTGTTACCCCTTTTGTGGAGCCAAACTGTTTTGCATAGGATTTTATAAATATATCTATAATCTGTTGTGTCTGAGAATAAATTTTAGAATCTGCACACAATCAATTTGTGTATATTTACTCCTTCCACATCTTATGTATCTATAAAAAGGTTTCCTTTTATGCTAAATATCTTTATAAACATTTTCTCCACATTTTGCTTGATTGTGTCTCACACTATGCTTAATTTGATTGTCCAGCATGTTTATTTCAGTTTTCAAAGTTGTAGTTCAACCGCTCTTCCATTTCTTATAATTTTTGTCTTTTACCTTAATCAGATATCTTGTTCTTATGGAAATATATCCTCCTGATGTTGTATGCCTAGATCCTGATGTTAAACATTTTTTGATTTTTTTTTGCACTCAAATAATTTCTCTTTCAAAACTTTTTACATTCCATCTGCATTTTTTCCACTGAAAACTTCACTGCAGTTAGTTTTACATAGTGACTGTTCTGCTTCCATATAATTTGTAATTAACCTTCTCTGCATTTGTTTAGATTTCAGTTTGGCAGAATTATCTAGCAACTAATTAACCTTTATAACCCCATGATCACTGCACGTCAATGGTGGTAAAACTTGACTTGAAGTAACAGTAATTTCTTTAGGAACACAAACAATGTCTAGTATGTTCTGTCCCCTGATATTTTTTTTTTTTTTACAATCTGAAGCAATTGTTGTTCCTGAATATATGTTGTGAATAATTTCCTTACTAACATTGTTGAATCAATATTATTCCAGTCTGTTTCTGGTAAATTTAAGTTCCCAGCTAATATTATTCTTCCCTGTATGAATTCCTCTAGGTCATCTGCTTTTGACTTTGGTGGTATATACACCAACAATTGTTGTATGTTCCAGGGTTGTCTTTATTGTCACAGTTACACAGTCTATAGTATTGGTGTTATCACTTATGTTATAATCACAATTCTCATAACTATCTTTAAACCCTATCACAAGTCTTCCACCTGATTTTTTGTTAGAATGTCTGCTACAGTAAAACTTTGTACCCTGACAGAACTGGTATCCAGTCATTGTTCTTTAACCATGTTTCACAATCAATAACAACATCAATCTTGTGAGAATGTAGAAAATTTTCCAATAAAAAGACTTTATTATTAATGATCCTAGCATTAACAACCATCAGAGATGCATCAAATGTTGCTATCTGTGTACTGTTAAATTTTTGATATGGCAAAAATCCTGCCTAGTGTTTGTCAAATGTTGCAAAATATCTGCTGCAAAAATTCTCTTCTCTGATCTTGACAAATGCATGCTATCCTGTTTGAACAGGTGTGCATAAAACTAGGCTTGGATGCTCTACACATTTCCGTTTTTTAAAACAGTACATTTTTTCCATGTAGTTATTTACCCAAAAAATCTTTTAATTCACAGTAACCTGAATATCCTTTCTATAGGTGATATGTGAAAAATACGTCTTAACACCAATACAAGCTATACTATGTAAGAGGGCTGCCAATTTCCTACTAACAGTCAGAGAATCCTTGCAGATTACATCATTTATACTGACATGAATACAAATGGATCTGTACTTCTTTACATCAAGGCATTCCATGGCTTGTTTCACTTCTTCTATTTTTGCTCCTGGCAAGCATACACTATTTGATGTTCATTATCTTCTCTGCAAATATAAGTATCAGTTCCTCTAATAATTGAATCTCCAATTATAAGAATATCTTTACTTGCAAGCTCTGAAGAATCTCCAGCTTCTAATACAGTAATATCTGTTCTATCAGTTGTTATGAAGGATAGATCTTCATCAACATTAATCTTATTAATCACACTGTTTTCATTGTGTATTAAATTCCCATCCAGCTGGTATTGTAAATCAACAGATTTAGCCATGTAGTCAATATCTCTCTTTATCTTCTTTTTTCTTACAGTAATGTTCTTCAAGCCTTCCACATTCAATTTTGATTTCTTCCTTTTCACCTGCCCCTTGCTTCTTTTTTCTACAGTTTCTTTTGGAAAAATTATGCCTTTTTCTGTAGACTGAATGTTTTCTGATATAAAAATATCATCATTCCCAGTAACCTGTGTGTTACATAACAAAGCAGTGCCCTTTTTACTGCATATTCTCTTTCCTTTACAGTCATTAATCAGTTTCTTTTTCTTCCTTATTTGTTATGAACTTTTTCCTTTCTTTCTTTTTCTGTTTCCTTCTAAACAAACTGGATCCTCAGATTGGTGAATACTTGCATCCAGAATTCCAAAGTTGTCAGGGGCATTGTCTTGTTTCAAAGGGGTTGAATGATCTTTGCAGATGATAGATGCATCATTTCCTAAATGTATTCTATTTGTTCGATAGCTAACATTATTTAATTCATCAGTCCAGTCATTAATATATGAAACAACAGTTCTCCGTGCCATGCCAATTGCACAAGTGTAATCATCATCATTAAGTCTTGATTTACTTCTAACAATGGTAAGCAAATCATCCAGCCTTTGACACGAGGAACACAGATCACCAGTGTTATTAGATGTTACCTTTAAATATGCATAGCATTTATTACATTGTACAAGATATTTGTGCATTAGTAAATCATTAATTTCATACTCATTTAAGGAATCCATATTCAGCTTCAAATTAATAAAATATTGTAAATGAAAAGAATAAACACAATCAGTAATCACAGAATTCAAAGAGAACTTAAATCAACTTTTATGACAAAAAAATCACATGAACAATATACAACTAAATACTAAAGGAAGTACAGTAAAGTTGTTCTGACCATACAAGTCCTGCAAGCCAGACAAAAGTTGTAATTCCTTTATGCTGAGCGTGAAGGTATACAGTAGCTTCTGCTCACTATCGCTTGCAGTAGCACTTCTTTTTAACAGTGAAAATCAATAAATCACAAACCAAGGTAGGATTGTTTAGATATGCTCAAGATTTTCTTCTCTGTATGAATTTAGAGCTGTCTAGGCTCCTTGGGGTGGCTAGAGCTTGCCTATCTAAAACCTATCCCTTTCTAACAACCAGCAGTGAATTTAAAGGTAAAACAACAAAATAAGAATCAAAATAAATCTTGTTAACAAGCTAGCCCTTCCTACCTACAAACAGTGAAAAACAGTGATAACAAATAAAATATCAATTCAAATAAAATTTCTCTTACCAGTCAACTCCAAAGTAAATCAAAACCCAAGGTAGGATTGTTTAGATGTGCTCAGGATTTTCCTCTCTGCAATCTGTGTGAATTTATAGTTGTCTAGGCCCCTTTGGGTGGCTTGACTTTGCCTGTCTAAAACTAAAAATCTGTTTCTAACAAGCAACAGTGAAATTAAAGGTAAAACAACAAAATATGAATCAAAGTAAATCTTAACAAGCTAGCCCTTCCTACCCATAAACAGTGAAAAACAGTGATAAATAAAATATAAATTCAAATAAAATTTCTCTTAACAGTCAACTCCAAAGTAAGCATGCATGTTTGTTTAGTCTGTCAGTTAGTGTTTGTTTATATTCTGTACTGCTGCTATCCATCCTGAATTAATGTGTTTCTGTCTAATAAAGCATATAAACAAACTACCCCACCTGTTCGTCTTCAGTTGCAAACCTAGACGAATGACATAATACACCAGGGCAGCTAAAACATGTGGATTAAAAACAATTATGACTGGGCCTTGAAGTTCGCATTTCTAGGCTCTCACATGAAGTGAATTTACACAAATCCATTTCTTGTATAGATAATGTTCTCAGTCTCCCAATGTAACCCATTCTCAATGCTCCATGTCTCTTAAGCAAAAGGATGCCCATTTAGAACATGGGTCTACTCATTGTAAAGGGGGGTGTTCCCCAGTGAGATTAGTAACCTCTTGCTTCCATAGTTAATAATATATCAATGTATCCATTCCCAACAACATGAATTTTTTTTTTATAATATAGACATAGAGCAACAAATAACATTTTCATATCTGCCTGGCACCATGGCTATGACCCAGATGAGCTGAGACTGATTAGCAGCTTAGATTCTAGAGAAGCCAGGTAGGGAAGGGTGGGCATGAGAGGTCAATGACAGCATACCCATCATGGGGGAAGGGAAGCAGTCCAGCTCACACCATTACTAGAAATTACTGACACATAAATAGTGCATGGTATGTATCAGATGGTCAGGATGTATGTTTTTCTCTACCAAGCCATATTCAAATGTCACATTTAATTGCTTATGCAGTGACTGCTGGGGGAGGGACTGCAGGCGCTTACATCTGTAACTACATGACAGCTACTGGGGAAGGTGTTAGGATTAAAAATTAAAAAAAAACTATGAAGGTTGGTAGGAAGAGAGCCTCCAGTGATTGTCTCTTTCCTCATTGAGAGTCCCCCTTTGGTTCATGATCAGTTATATCTATCAAGGGACAAAACTTTGGATTTTTTATTATAGATATAGATGGTCATAACCCGAGGGGGGGGCCCTGGAAAACCTAACTGGAAGTTAAAGAGTTTGAATGGTAGACTAAATTACTGTATTTCTCTGATGATTTTTGTAAAAATGAAATCTTTAAAGTACTGCCCCTCCAGGTTCATCAGTTTGTCCTCAATCTGGCACAGCCGATTGTTGAACCCTCAGTTGACAATCCTGAGCACCATTACTGGTATCTGTCACTGGGTGACCACTCCATCTCAACGCCCGCTCCCAGAGGGGGGACTGGCCCCATCCCTTGAGGCAGTTCCACCCATAGGTGGTGCATGACCAGCAGAGGGGGCAGCTTCAGCTTGGGTCCCAGATATGCTGGGAACTGGTACTATGGCCAGTTGAGGTGGGGTAGGTGGATCCGTGGGAACTGTCTTACCCACTCATAGTATAGTGTTGAGGTTTTTCAAAGTGTATAGGTTAGTCATGAACAGAACATTTAAACATTAGTTATAACAGCATGCAAGGTTGTTCCAATGAACTCAGTATGATAAAATTGCATAGCATACAGAGCACAACAATAAATGGGATAACTGTCTGTATTGCTACAGCATTCCAGTAACAGTTATGGTAAACAGCCAACAACATAGGTATTTCAACAAAGTATGTTACTATGCAACCATTGTAATATATAACAATAGTAAAACACAACACCCAACATATGGTTCTGAGAACAGCATATATGAAAAGGAAACCATACCCATTGTATAACAATAATACATTGTGATGCAGATAAGGGGCGGAGGGAGAGCACTGCACCATGCAAACCCACTCAGCTATGCTTAAATGTGACCTTTTACATTAAAATTAAAAGTATCCGGTTTCTATTTTTAGATGTTTGGCATGTGTCCATTGCTAAGCGCTCTAACACGCCATGCAAAAATGCAAAATAAAAGTGCAATACAATAAAATAAAATGTTTTACTTTAATATTTCAGTGCCATTTGGCACTTTGACAGTGCAGGAGGTGTGTTACTCATCTCTAGACACTTATAACACAGCCCCTACACTGTTTCAGTAACCATGTTACACCGTTCTCCCTCAATAACGTGCTTTCATTAATATGCAAGGGTCACTGCCGAGGGGAACCCACAGACACTGCCATGGTATACTCTGTGTAGGCCTTAGACTGTTCCCACTCAGAGTTTATTAAATCCCCAGGAGAGTGTGGTCAGCTATGCAGCATCAGTAAGACTGAGGGCTACATATGAAAAAGTGAGGACAGGACTTGGCAGGAAAAAATTTCACTATGCCTGTGGCATGTCATGTAGGTAGAGAAAAATTCCTCTGCCTATGCATGGAAGAGGTTTAGCTATTTAAAAAAAGTGTGTAGTCTTCCCACTGCTTTGACTCAAGGGCAGGAAAATGAGTATCACTGCCATGACTGTTTCATCCCAAAGCTACACATGATTTTAGACCCACTGCAAATTTTATAACTAAAAGTCTTGAAAACCTGATTCAAACAAGTGTTGAACTATGACAGTAAATGAGATGCACTTCCTGGTAAGCAACATGGTTTTAGATCTAAACACAAAACCATAACAGAAACATACTACCGGACAGGCCAAATTCATCTTAACAAAGAAAAGAGTGACTAAACAGGTGCTATGTTTTTATACCCGAAATATGCATTTGAAAGCATGAAACATAGTCCACTTACAGAAAAACTAAACAATATATTTTTCCAATAGAAGTTCTACAGTCATTTACCTCCTATCTTTCTAATTAGATTTTTATCCTATAAGCCAATAATATCCACTCTGACTCTGGTGATACCTGAAAATGGGTCAGTATCGAGACCATTATTATTTTCACTGTTCATCAGTAACAAGCCATTTTGACTTCCCAGCTCAGAAAGTACTACAGATGCTAATTATTTAGTGTTCTTAAGGGCACACAAATCCTCTACAGAATTTAACCCAGATGCACAGAATGACTTCAGTACAGATGGAATTGGTTCTGCAACAACAAACTGGCCATTAGCACTCGGCAAGCTATAGTTTGATGTTTTGGACCCCCAAAACAAATTACCAATGGCACCCTATTATCAATTAAAGATACTAAAGCACAGAAATTCCAGTTTCTAGCTATAAGAAATGGTTGGGCATAACATAGGCCCAACTGCATAGGAACCAAGGTATTGGAAGCAAATAACTAGAAAGGGAAAGGTAAGAGTGGACCAAGGCCAAGAAGATGTTTGGACTGCTGGTTAGAGACTACCTTCCCTACCAGACTATAGGCAAAGAGAAAGGGATAGATGAATCCTAAGTAAAATGCCTGCTTTAGTAGAGCATTTTGTTGAATCTAGAACAGATGTTGTTAAAAAGGGATAGTTAATATAGTATATAAAATATTGCACTACAACTATAAAAATCAGTCAGAGGAAGTTAGAAAAGATGAGGACGAGAGACTGGAAAAACAATTTACAAAAGAACAAGGGGAGGACATAATTGTGTCTCCCAAGTATGGAATAAAGTCCAGCAGATTTAGGATGTTTGCTTGAAAGTGTTTGCATAGGTATTTTTATACCCCGAGCAAACTTCAAAAGAATTTTTCCTCATGTAGATATCACATGTTGGAAGCACGATGTGGAAGAAAGAGATAACTAGGAAGATATGTTTTGGGAGTATAATGCTTTGACATATTTAAAAAAATCCATACAGAGTAGACTGTCAGAAATATTTGGTGAGCAAATGGCTGTAACTAAGGAAATTATTTTTTGAACTGGAACACAGGATTTGAATTGCCTAGACATAGTAAGGCCTTATTAAGTTCTGTTGGCTACCAAAAATGCAATTACTAGAAATGGAAATCAAAATCTAAACCAACTGTATTTGAAGTATTAAATATTGCAAGAGATAAAAGAACTAGACGAGAGATCTTTAGAAAAGGAAAGGAGGAAACTGCATAGAAATAAATGTAATTTGTGGGAAGAATCCACACAGAATACTGCTCAGTAGTGGGAGTGAGGTTTAAGGGAAGGCAGAAATTGGGCGATCTATGTAATGTTGGACTGAAAGGCAGTTGTTATAAAGAAAGAAAACATTAACATAAGTTCATCAGTATTAGGCTGGTTGCCCTTGCAGGCCATTTTAAGCCTAGCCAATTTCACTTTCAAGGGTAAGAATCAAACTCTGTACTGATAACCATTATACCATCCTCTAAACTACTATGTGTGCAATGGAAAAATATTAAATTTTTTTAATGTATGTATGCCTATGTCTTAAGTGATAGTTTAATAAAAGTTTAAAGAAAGGTTAAGCATATTCCCATCAATAATTTTATTTCTGTCACATATACATTGAAGAAAGCAAGTTTTTGGATTAAAGTTTTCAGTAAACAGATAAATGATCTAATTGTCCTGGACAGATCTACCATCATTATCATTTTCTGTAACTGACCACTGAGCCATTTCTTCATCTACTTAATCAGTATTCCTCATACTTCTGTTCCTTAAGGTTAGCCAGTGGTCACTACGTTTGGACAAAGTTTAATATCTTGATAAAAGCATGACATACTGGGCTATTTTCAAGAATGGCTAATTTTCACGCTACTATCATATGTATGTCATGGATAGCACACTGCTTTGTATTCATTAAATGGCTCTACATGTCATGTAGAGCCACCAATGAAAGGTAAATAGCAGACTATGCTAATGAAAACAAAATCAGCTGAATTACATGCTGCTGCTGCTGCTCACATGCATGTGTATGTGCAACAGGCTCAGATCTATGCTGCTGATGTTGCTAAAAGACATCGTTCAAGGAGAAGAAGGCTGTTCAGACCCGATGTAACATATCATGTACTGCATGACATTGAAGTAGTACAGTGATACAGGGATGTTAGGGAAACACTACAGGAACTCTGCAACCTCTGCCACCCGCTCCTCAGACCCAGGGGAAATCGAGAACCTATACCAGTGGAAACTAAAGAATGTGTAGTGTTAAGGGTATTAGGTACTGGTACATTCCAAAGGCTCACAGTGGATATACTAGGGGTGTCACAGATGTCAGCCTCCAGAATATTTTACCAATGTCTCAATGTTATGCTAGAACATGCCAGGGAGTACATCTATTTCCCAAGTACACCAGAGGAGAAAGCAAGAACAATGCAGGAATTTTATTCTGTAGTACACTTCCCTGAAGTCTTGGGGGCCATAAACTGCATGCATGTAGAAATAAAAACACCATCTGGTGAACAGGGAAGGACATACATCAGCAGGAGGCTATTCCACTCAATCAACTGCCAGGTTGTCTGTAAAGCTCAAAGGATCATCCTCAATATCTGTGCAGGCAACCCAGGCAGTTATCATGACTCCCACATATGGCATACCTCACAGATTTATTCAAAATTTGCTAGGGTTGACATTCCACAAGGCAATCTACTGGGTGATCCTGGTTATGCACTGGAACCGTGGCTCATGACACCCATGAAAAATGCACACCCACCCACAAAAGTAGGATACAGTGATGTCCACACGCAAACTAGAAGCACCATAAAGTATGTGATTAGTGTGCTGAGGCCATGTTTCCAGTACACAAATAAATGATCTAATTGTCCTGGACAGATCTACCATCCCTATAACTGACCACTGAGCCATTTCTTCATCTACTTAATCAGTATTCCTCATACTTCTGTTCCTTAAGGTTAGCCAATGGTCACTATGTTGGGACAAAGTTTAATATCTTGATAAAAGCATGACATACTGGGCCAATTTTAAGAACGGCTAATTTTCACGCTGCTATCATGTGTATGTCATGGATAGCACACCGCTTTCTATTCATTAAATGGCTCTACATGTCACGTAGAGCCACCAATGAAAGGTAAATAGCAGACTATGCTAATGAAAACATAATCATCTGAATTACATGCTGCTGCTGTTGTTCACATGCATGTGTATGTGCAACAGGCTCAAATCTATGCTGCTGATGTTACTAAAAGACGTCGTTCAAGGAGAAGAAGGCTGTTCAGACCCCATGTAACATATCATGTACTGCATGATATTGAAGTAGTACAGTGATACAGGGATGATAGGGAAACACTACAGGAACTCTGCAACCTCTGCCACCCGCTCCTCAGACCCAGGGGAAATCGAGGAGAACCTATACCAGTGGAAACTAAAGTATGTGTAGTGTTAAGGGTATTAGGTACTGGTACATTCCAAAGGCTCACAGTGGATATACTAGGGGTGTCACAGACATCAGCCTCCAGAATATTTTACCAATGTCTCAATGCTATGCTAGAACATGCAAGGGAGTATATCTATTTCCCAAGTACACCAGAGGAGAAAGCAAGATCAATGCAGGAATTTTATTCTGTAGCACACTTCCCTGAAGTCTTGGGGGCCATAAACTGCATGCATGTAGAAATAAAAGCACCATCTGGTGAACAGGGAAGGACATACATCAGCAGGAGGCCATTCCACTCAATTAACTGCCAGGTTGTCTGTAAAGTCCAAAGGCTCAGTCTCAATATCTGTGCAGGCAACCCAGGCAGTTATCATGACTCCCACATATGGCATACCTCAAAGATTTATTCAAAATTTGCTAGGGGTGACATTCCACAAGGCAATCTACTGGGTGATCCTGGTTATGCACTGGAACCGTGGCTCAAGACACCCATGAAAAATGCACACCCACCCACAAAAGAAGGATACAGTGATGTCCACACACAAATTAGAAGCACTATAAAGTATGTGATTGGTGTGCTGAGGTCATGTTTCCACTGTTTAGACACATCATGAGGTGCCCTGCAGTACAACTTAGGCACCTCTGCAGAAATTCTCAGAGTCTGTGCTATGTTGCACGATATTGACTTGAGGAAAAAGCTGCAGCAGGGACAGCAAGACTCAAGATCACAAGCAGGGCTTGCACCTCCAGCCCACACAAATGAGGATTCTGGGGGAGAATATCCAGCTGCAGAAGTACTCAGTAGATGTACATGTGCACAATATGCCTTGTCTTGGTTAAGAGGCAAAGGATTGCACACACACTAACCACTTATAACTCAAAGTTTAGTGCACACAGTTAGCAATTAAGTGGGAAATAATAGCACACTCACCAATGAAGGTATAAGTATAATGATCTAAGCACATAGAAATATTAAAAGTGATGCCATCCGATGCTTACAGATTTTACTTACTCATGTAATGTCTGTGTACAGATAGCATCAGACAGAAACAGCCCTAAAGTACATAGGATCATAGCATTATAGGAAGTTACTAGATGATTGGCCCTGAGGCCCTTATAAGCCTAGCCAAGAGTTTAGCCCATGAATAGACAAATCAGCACCTGATGCCCCTGTCCAGCAGGGACAGGGGTGGAATCCCAGGGATGTATTTTCTATTTCCCATCCAGTTATTCAGATTGTGCTTAAAAAGAGGTAAAGAGGTACTCTGCTTGATACGCAGAGGGAGTCTATTCCATAGATGGGGAAGTCTCTTGGACACAAATATGTCCCACCAGCAAGTTCTATTGATGTCACAGACCAAGTTGAGGCTGCGTGTGTGGGTTACTTGAATGGAGCTTGACTTGCAGATATGCAGCAGTCCCATCAAAGCGGGGTCCAAGATTGCCTTATATGCCAGACAGAGGTCACCTCTGAGGAATCTGCATGAAACAGAGTAGAGGGATAGGACGTTTAGCCTATCTGTGTATGGTAGATTTTTTAGGCCCTGGATTCTCCTGGTGCGGAACCTCTGTGTTCTCTCCAGCTGCTTCATGTGCTTTGCGAGGTACATGTTGAATGGGGCATTGTACTCAATAATGGGCCTTATAAGGGAAGAATACAGGGATGTTATGACCTCCTTGTCCTTGGATGAGATACCTTTACTTATGAGGTGGGCCATGTAGAAAGCTTTCTGTACAATGGAAGCAACATGGTGGTCAAAAGTCAGGCTACTATCAATCTGGGTGCCCAAATCTCTCACGACTGACTACATGCTTAGAACGTTGCTATTAATGTGAAAATTTGCGGGGACATCTCTCTCCCCTAAGGGAATGATGATGCATTTTTTCGTATTCAGCTTCAGGTCATGTTTCTGGCACCAGTCATTTGTTTGAGTGAGACCCTCTTGGAGGATGTCCATGTCATTAGGAAAATTGATGACAGCTTCCAACTTGCAGTTATCTGTGAATATGGTCAGTCATAGTGCACTGGTTTTGGCCTGTACCTAGAAAAGTATATCCCAAATAACAGAGGCCCCAAGACCGAACCATGGGGTATGCCACTAGATACAGGTCTACTGCTTGAGGTGGCTTCCCCATTTTGACTAGGTGGGTTCTATCAGTGAGCCAGTTGTCTACCCATCGGGTAACATAAGGATTAATTCCTAGTCAAGATAGTTTATCTATTATGCCTGAGTGGGGAATAGTGTCAAAGGCTTTGACCAGGTCAAAGTATGGCAGTGTGCACTCTCTTCCCCTCATCCATGGCTTTGGTGACTGTCTCAAAAAAGTTGACCAAATTTAACAGACATGACCTCCCCTTGATGAAGCCAAACTGTGTACTATCGAGTGTTTGGAGGTTGCCAATATCCTTGTTAATGAGTTCCATGATAATCCATTCCATGGCCTTGCAAATCAGGCTGATGGGTCTATAATTTCCCGGATCAGTGGACGCTCCACCTTTGTGTAAAGGGATGACAGTGGCTGTCCTCCACTCAGCTGGAACAAAACTAGTACTCACGCTTTGGTTGAATAGGCCACCTAATGGTGCTGCAAGTTCCTGCCTGAGTTCATGTGGGATGCAGCCAGGGATGTTATCAGGTCCCATGGAGGCTGTAGTTTTTGCCTTTGAGAGAGCAGTGATGACCTGATCCTTAGATATAAGGGGGAGGGGGCAGGTACTGGGAATGTTCTGATTTACTGATGGGGAGACAGAGGGGTGACATGTTCACTGAATCTGTCAGCCAGCAAGTTTGCTATATCTACAGCATTTGTATATGTTGTGTCCTTGACCACCAGTTCTGAACAGATCTGGGTGCTACCTTTGAGATTACAGACATATGCGAAGAAGGCCTTATGACTGTTTGTAGTAGATGTGGCCAATTTGGACTCGAATTTTGACACATGACACATAACTAGACAAATGGCAAGGTAAATGGAGAACATGTATTGTATGAACAAATCATCACAAACCATCATAGAGTACAATGCCCCATTTGGGATGTACTTCACAAGACACTTCCAACAGCTGGAAAGACCACAAAAGCACCTCACCAAGAGGATTACTGGCCTCAAACATATGTCCTATACAGCCCGACTGAAAAAACTCTAGCTGTACTCAGTGGCATATCGCTTACTCAGAGGTGATCTCTGCCTGACTTACAAAGCCATGTCCAACTCAGAATTGATGGATATGCTCCACCTAAAGAAATCCAAGTCACTGCGAGCCACGCGCCCTAGTGAGCTGAACCTTGCAACAACAATAAATAGAACATGCTGCAGGGATAGATTCCTGTCACAGAGACTCCACATGCTTTAGAACCAAATTCCTATCTACATTAGACAGAGCCCCTCACTAACACTCTTCAAGAGAAGCCTTGACGAGTGGATGGGTAACAGAAAATACACCCCGGGGATCACTTCATTGGCTCTGCTTGACAGGGGCTCAGTTAATAAATCAATGGGGCGGCGAAAGCCGACACACTCTGGCTAGGCTTACAAATGTCCTCGAGCAGATAGCCTAGTACCTACCTATGAACCTATAAACTGCCTGCATGCTGTCAGTCATAAAGGTACTCAGTCAAAACCTGTGTGAGTTGTCCACCAATGGCATTCTTGCTTATAGAAATGATATTTGCAATATACAGGTATACATTGCACACAGTAACTGGCATCAAGCCAGTCAGTTACCCAGTGTACACACAAAACAGTCAACAGGATAATTATAACAGTTCCACAAATAGAGCAATAAGTAAGAATGCAATATCATTGGTTTGAATGCATGAATTATAATAATAAATGAAAAAAGCCTTCCAAAATGTGTATTTACAGAAACATCCACAATTCTGTTATTTACTAAATATGCATATAATCAACATATTGAAAAAGAGTCTCTTAGCTACCCAGTTTGTGCATCAAACGCATATGCAACCATAAGTCAAACTAAAATGAAAAAAAGACATTACACAGTCATCATCATTTGAAGAGGGGGTGGAGGGACAGCATGATAAGGCTGACACCAAGGTAATAAATGTATGAGTAAGAAGCACAGCCCATTCACTAAAGGAAGAAATATCTCAGGGCCACTAACAGGAGCTATATCCCAATCAACATTAAGGTTGTCTTAGAGTACAAGTGTGTGGGTCAGTATGGGCAGTTTTTGTGGAATGTGTGTGTACCTGCATGAACATAACCAAGTTCTGTGCTAGCACTATGTCCTGCCATATTGTACAAGTCTGAGCCATGCATGGTAGAGTTGACAGCTCAGTTTCATTGCTCCTGAACATGCAAACTGTCTCTGCTGGGAGTTCACTGTCACATCCATATCATCAGTTTGAAGTGGGATTGCTACTTGAACATGAGCGATGCCTGCTAAATGAGCCCTCTTCACAACTATGTCCATCACAGATGCAGCAGTGGAAGTAATGCCACTACAGGACTGAGATTTTGCATGACCACATCAGCTAACACCAGAAGATGTTGTTGCTCTACAGACACATGGATCCTGGCCAACACCAGCAGACATTCCATCACAGGCACTGCTCAATCTAGTGTGTCGCTCATCCTATCCAATGAGTCACCCACATGGTTGAAGCAGTCGCACACATCAGAATGTGCCACATTTAGAACTCGCACAATCTCTTTCGAAGTCTTTGTGGAACATATCTGTTCAGCCAGGATGGCCTATACATACATTTTATGGGATGTAATGATACAACAACATCAGGATGAGGATGGATAGTAGACCTCCTCTGAGCACCTCTAAAAACCCTCCTGAAAGGTGCCACACCCTCACAGTGGCTATGGGTAAACTCAACCAGCTCTGCAACTGGAGAAACCACACTACCCCAATCAACCATATCATTCTCAACCCACTGTATATCTGATGCTTGAGTGGAATGGGTATGTGTAAGCATACTAACTGTGTCTGAAATAAGGCCAGTGGATGTGTAAGCCCCAGCCTCAGTGACAGATTGAACTTCTGCAGTCCCTGACTGTTCCTCTATATCATCACCATTATCATCATCATCATCATCAGAGACTACCGATATTCTGAGATCAAGTGGTACAAGTTCTGCACTGCCACTGTCAGGATCAACTGCATACATCTCAACCTCTTAAAGCAAGAAATCTGGACAAAGCCATTAATAAAAGTGGGACAAAGGCACCAAAAATAGGGACAATTTTTAAAAATTGCTCTTACAAACTTGAAAGTTGAGAGAGTAACAGGTTTGGCATTAGCATGAATTTCCTAAAGGGTATGAAGCCTGAAATTCAAATGTCGGTCATTATTTTCTAACTTCAGTTTTAATGATTTGGCACTAATTTGCCAGAAAACCCAATTCCATGAAAAATGGTCCAAAAATATGGTGCAAAAATCTGAACATTCTATAAAAATCTGTACAGTTGAGAGGTATGAACTGTGATAATAATCAATAAACACAAGCAGGAGAGAAATAGTGAGTGGAAATAAGCTAAACTTGGTTTTAAACTTTCATGTTAATAATTTCAGTTGTTAAAGGAATGCAATAATTTTTACTCTCTCCTCAGATTTACATCTTACCAATGCTTATTATTAATTAAAGAACATTTTTTTTCTGTTTACCATCTGCAGGTGATCTTTCATATGGTAATTCTGATGTCCCTAGTAAAAGGGGAAGGTCGTAGAAAGAAGACTAATAATCATCACAATGCAAATGACACAAGGACAAGAGACTAATGCTCTGCCTAACTTCTCCTTTAGAAATGTTTCATAGTTTCATAGGTTAATAGGTGTGTACTAGGCTAATGGCCCTGGGGCCTTTACAAACCTAGCCATAGGATTACGCTGGCATAGTGCCACCCGACCTAAGTTCCCAGTGCCTTTGTCGAGTAGAGCCACTAGAGTTATCCCCGGGGTGAATTTTCTATTTCCCATCCACTCATCAAGATTTCTCTTGAAGAGAGTCAGCGAGGTGCTTTGCTTGACATGTATGGGAAGTCTATTCTATAGCATGGGCAGTCTCTGGATTATGAACCTGTCCCTTCCATATGTTCTGTTGATTGTGGTAATGAGATTGAGGTCTCTGGAGCATGTGGTGCGGAGGGATTGGGATTTATTTACATGTAGGATTTCTAACAGAGCTTGGTCAGACATGGCTTTGTAAGTCAAGCAGAGATCACCTCTAAGTAGGCGATATGAGACAGAGAATAATTGGAGATTTTTGAGACTGTCCATATAGGACAAGTGTTTAAGGCCTAGGATCCTCTTTGTGAGGTACATTTGCGGCCTCTCCATTTGTTGCAGGTGTCTAGTGAGGTACATGCCAAATGGGGCATTGTACTCGATGACTGGCCTAATGAGGGAAGACTAGAGGGAGACAATTATCTCTTTCTTAGTAATGAGATGTGCCACACAGAAGGACGTTCTGACTACAGTAGCAATGTGGTGGTCAAAATAGAGGTTGCTATCAACCTGTGTTACCAGACCTTTTATAATGCTGTCTGTGTTCAGTGGACTACTATCGATGTGGTAATTCATGGGAACCATGTTTTTCCCAAAGGGGATGACAACACATTTTTTGGTATTGAGCTTAAGACCATGGTTCTGATACCAGTCGTTGGTCTCAGTGAGGCCATTCTGCAGGATGTCAACATCACTTGGAGAGTTAATAATAGCTCCCAACTTGCAATCATCTGTGAACCTTGTCAGTCAGACTCCCTTCATGTTGGCTTGGACTTCAGAGAAGTAGATACCAAACAGGAGGGAATCTAGGACTCAACCCTGTGGGACTCCACTCATGACTAGTCGGCAGTCTGACATGGAGTCAGCTACTGTCACACTGTGGGTTCTATCAGTGAGCCAATTTGCAAGCCACCTAGTGATATAGGGGTTGATGCCTAGCTTAGTGAGATTTTCTATGATTCCTGAGTGGGGAATGGTATCAAAGGCCTTGGCCAGATCAAGGTAGGCTGTATGAACTACCTTGCCTGCATTCACAGATCTGGTGACTGACTCAAAGAAGTCAACCAAGTTGAGCAGGCATGATCTATCCTTCAAAAAACAAATTGTGTTGGATCCAGATGTTGTAGATTCCCTATATCCTTGTTTATTAGGTCCATGTTGATGCGTTCTATAGCTTTGCATATCAGACTCATCAGGCTAATGGGGTGATAGTTCCCAGAGTCTGTAGTCAATCCTCCTTTGTGGAGAGGGATGACTGTAGCAGTGCACCATTTGGTAGGGACAAAGCCTGAGGTGAGGCTGTGATTGCACAGGGCACACAGGTGAGGGGCCAGTTCACTCTGTAGTTCATGTAGAACACAGCCAGGGATATTGTCAGGTCCCATAGAAGCTGTATTCTTGGCCTTGGACAGTGCTGTTTTAACCTGTGCAGCAGTAATACTGGGTGCCTGGCAATCTACTGGCATTGTAATTGGTCCTTTTGGGGGGAGAGAGGGGTAAAGTTGACACTGAATCTGTCGGCCAGTATATTGTCAATATCTGTTGGCTCAGTATAGGAGGTACAATTGTGCAGTAGTGCACAGAAAATCTGGGTATTGCTGTGGAGATTCTTTACATAACTATAGAAGGCCTTGTGGTTGTCTTTACTATCTTTTGCAATTCTGTTTTCTTAGCTAGCTTTAGAGGATTTGATGCAGGATCTCAAATTTTGTTGAGACTGATAGGGGAGTTTTTCCAGTCTTGGGATTTCACCTTATTCTGAATCAGTTTCCTCCTTCTGTTTAGAGTTTGTTTATGGCAGGAGACCACCAGATTGGCTTCCTTTTTATGGGGGAGAGTGTCTTAGTTCTGTTGGGTATGTCGAGATCCATGCATTTGTGTACATATTTGTACAGTGCATTGGTGTATGATTCGGCGGTCATGCAACTATTCTCTATTTGTATGGGTGATGTGAAGTTAGCCACCTCTGTTTTTAGGAACCCAAAGTGAGCTTTGGAGAAGGCTTTCATGGTGGTTACCTTTGTTGTAACTTTGGGGTGGGAGAGATGTGGATTTCCAAGGTGATTAATTTGTGGTTGGATCTAACCAGGGAGGAGCTGGCTATTGGTGTAGAGCAATGGTCACCCATGTTAGCAATGACCAGATCAATGATGTTGCTACCTGTAGTGGAGGTAAGAACAAGCTAGTCCAGGGCATTGGAATTAATGAATTCCAGAAAATGTTGGGCAAGTGTTTTTCCAGTTAATGGAGGGGTAGTTGAAGTCACCCAGTCTGAGAGTGTTAGGTTGGATCTTAATATTCTCCAGGGTGCTTGCA
The DNA here is from genome assembly GCF_019279795.1 of Protopterus annectens. Lineage (NCBI taxonomy): Eukaryota > Metazoa > Chordata > Ceratodontiformes > Protopteridae > Protopterus > Protopterus annectens. The sequence continues at coordinate 1,910,368,172 of NC_056726.1, forward strand.
GTGTGAGTCTTGGGACATGGTTGGGGACCTATAGCAGGCTACAACCCGAATCGCTGTCTTACCCAATGTTAGCTGTACCTGAAGTTTCTCTGATGCATTATGTTGGGCTACCAGTCTGGAGGTGTCCGCATACTTTATGAATATGGAAACATCACCACCTTTGTAGCTTCAGTCTAAGTTCTGGGGCCGAAAGGTGTGGAATGAGTTATAGCCTGGTAGAGCAGGTGTGATTTCTGCTGCCTTGAACCAGGTCTCTGTTACAGCACAAATGTCAATGTTCTCCATTTTAAGGAGTGATTCAAGGGAGTGCATTTTAATATTTAGACATCTAGCGTTGAGTAGCATGACCCTCAGATTGCATTTGTTTGTAGCTGTTATGGTGGTAATTTGGTCTTTGGATCACTGCCTAAAAAAGGCACTATAGGGGTGGCAAGAGCCTTGGCCAGTATCCGAAAGCCCAGGGTTGACAGATGCAGGCCATCTGTGGCAAAACATCGAGCTCTGTCAATCATGTCATCCCAGGCAGACAGCTAAGGGATCCCCTTAGAATGACACCAGAAACATAGCAAATTGTTGAAATCAATAATTTTCTGCTTATACTGTGGTATCATTCTGGGTGATGGTAGGATGCTGCTCAGGGCTAGGGTCATACCCACCTAGACAACATAATCCGAGCTCCTCCATGTCTCTTTTCAGTTAGTCCAGAGAGGTACGTCTCAGATCATTCACACCCACATGTACAATGACAGAGTCATATTTGTACCTGTTGTTGAGGGACCTGAGTGCATGCATTATGTGGCAGATACTGGTACCTGACAGGCAGCTGACTATTATTTTCTCCTTATTCAACCTAATGAGTTGGACATCAGTGTGCCTCACTATTGAGTCACCTATGACTGGTGTGCTGGGCATGCTGTTTTGACGTAGGGGCTTTGGTTGAGTGGCACACTGTTAAGGAGAGTTATGTGTCTTGTGATTAGTGTTGTGTTGTGGTAGTCCAGTGCATTTCTGCCTTGGAGGTCTCTGCTGTTTGGGTAGATTTTTATTGAGAGCCTCCACAAAGGTGGATGTGTGGTTTGTGTTTTTATGTGAAGGCAGTGCTGGTGTGTGTTCTGGAGGGGAATGTGTTCCATGTGGTGTGGTGCAAATGTCGACCTTCTCCTCTTGACCAGCTATTCCAGTTTTGGCTGGAGAGTGCATGGCTTCCAATTTGGATATATAAGTGCATCTTTCGCAAGTCTGAGTGTTGGGAGGTAAGAGGAGTGGGCTGTCGCTGTACATGAGGCAGTTGCTACATTGCCTCAGGATGCCCAAGTTCACCAGGTTAATGGGAGAAAGTGCAGGGAACTGACCTTTAAACATGCCTGGAGGGGTGGGTATTAATAATAAGTACTGGAGCTGTTTCCTTCTAGAACATTTAGTGCTGGTAGCACTTTTGTGTGCTACAATAATTGCTACAAGAAGTCTGGTAAAGTGCTAGACTAATAAACTAGTAAAAGTGCAGGAGAGGAGTGAACAAGCAGATCTAAGAGAAAAATTGAAGGGCAGACTTTGGCACCACTCAGAAGCTTACAAACAGTCCTGGATACAGCAAGTCTGTATCTAGACTAGACTGGTTACAGGAAAGGTGGGAAACAAGTGCAAACATGGGCTTTTAAACCAGAAAGTTGAAAGAGATGGAAAAACTGTCCAAACGGCCAATAAACTAAAATTTCTGGGCCAGAAACCACTCCTGTTGTGGTAGAAAGGCTACCTAGTGCTTACCACTCCCACTGATAAGCTAGAAGGCTTCCCTCCAATACAGAAAGGCCTGGGAGGCTCAAAAGCTTACATACAATCCTGGATACAGCAAATCTGTATCTGGACTAGACCAGTTACAGGAAAGGCAGGAAAAGTACAAAAGTGGGCTTTTAAACCAGAATCAATAAGATTTACCATGCCCCCAACATAATCTCTGTTGGACTCCTCTCTTGTAAGACACATGCATCGATGTTTTCAGATGTAGAAGCTGTAACACCTAAAGATGGCTAAAATTGCATTAAATGCTTTATATGTATAGCATACCTAGGATTTCTTCCTGAGACCTACTTGGTCTGTTGTCAACATCAGCACTAATATCAAGGAGTCTGTGTTAACCCTCTTCTCAGCTATCTGGATCTTTGACAGTGGACAGGAAATGCTCATTTTCAGTAAGTGGTGGTTCTGTACCAGGACCTCCACCTGTAGCCATCTGCTCTCTTGCTACCGTAGCTGCCCTCCTGCATGCAGCTGTAATCATATTAGTGACATGGTGCCACACCTGATTATAATTTCTGGCACATCCACCTGTTGCCATACACTGTCTCTGGCCAATGTATCACCTCTGCCTCTGTCAAGCAGGAAGAATTAATGGTGGCATAAGGTTTCGATGATGACCTCATTTTTGGCATCAATGAATGGTGCCTTTCATGGAACAGATGATCTGGGTACAATAATAGTGTTTGACATGAAACAGAAAAAAAATTGTAGCACATACAGAAAGCATTCTCCACAAACCAAATTAGTGCACCCATCCTCAACACAAAACAATTGAACACAAAGTGCCCATTTCAATGTGCACATAAGCTAAGGAAGCCACCCATAAAAAAAGAAATGTTAATACATTAGAATTACATCCATTTTGTTAACATGTCTGGAATGATGGCAGCAGCTGTGTAAATGTCTGCTTGATGGCAGTATCATCAATAACTAATCAAAATTCAAGTCCAACTGCCCATACAATTTCCATTTATCTCTCCACTGCTGTGAAGGTCACCAGGGGCCATATAAGAAGTCTAAAACTTTCATTAGTTACACATGCACAACCCCTTGAAGTGGATGATAAACACAATACTGTTGTCTGCTGTACCTGGTGAAATTCCAGTAGCAAATGATAACATAATGCTGTGATTTAACTATACTAACTTGGAGAGAGCACACCAAAAACTGAAAAAAATGTGCAGTATACTAGCAATGGAATTTTAAAAGTGCATACATATCAAAAGTATTTTTCTACTGCATGTTGAAATATATTCAAGATATGAAAAATGAAAGCAATTTATGAAGTGGACAACACACCTTATAAAATAGAGCATTCATTTGTAGACCAAATTTCCCAAAGTAGCTAGCAGTAATGGTCTGTCTCTGATTCAGGATTCATATCTAGATAAGACTTATTTTTACAAAGGGAGTTACAATGCAATTTTCTAACAACACTTTGATTAGGGAGGTAGCACTACAATTATGTTTATTTCTAGAAATGTCTCATTAATGCTTTGAAAAATAAATGTTTGCATGTACCATATCTCATTAATGATTTAGTTATGAAACACAGTTGACTATGTGTGCAATTGTTTAAGAAGTGCAATCATGCTAATGGCTTAACAATGCACTTGCATCTCTATGATGGACAGAATACTTTAGCGAAAATCATATTCTGTCCTCGCATAACCCAACTGTGAGCTTAGGACAGTATGTGTAGTGAAGTATGCATGTATCATACCCCATCTTGTATTAAACAGCTCATGAAAATCCATCCATCTGACATACATTCACAAACAGTAATAATTACACTTTCAGAAGAATGCATTTCACAAAATCTCCTGAAGTCACACACATACAGGCTTATCTGATGTATAGCCCCATTCATACTGAATGGAATCATTCACTGACACAAATGTTCTCCAAGAAGGGCTAACACAGCAAGCAACTGGTGCCAGAGCCATGGACTAAAACCAAATGTCAAGAAATGCATAATAGTATCCTTTGGAAAGTCATCCACCCCTGATAACTATCATATTGGCAACACACCCCTAAGAGTTCACCCCATAGTCAGGGACTTGGGGGCTCACATAGACAGTAATCTAGCCATTGACCATCACGTGTCTACAGTAGTGAGGAAGTCATTCTATGTTGCACATCTTATAAACAAAGGTATGGCACCTAGGTCCAAGGAAGTCATTGTCCCAGTTTATTCTGCATTCATCAGACCTATCACTGAGTATAATGCCCCCTTTGGTATGTACCTAATCAGGTATATCCAATAACTGGAATTTCCACACAGGTTTCTCACTAAAAGAATACAGAGGATAAGTAACTTGTCCTATGCAGACCACTTGAAGGCCCTATCCTTCTATTCTGTCTCATACAGGCTACTGAGGAGACAGCTATACCTGGTGTACAAGGCATTGTCAGACCACATTGTCTGATAGACCTCCTGCATATCCACAAAACAAACAGCACCAGAATTACCCATTCTAAAGACGTAAACCTTGCCTGTGATATAAATAAGACCTGCTGGAGAGATAGGTATATATCCCATAGATTACCCTTTCTCTGGTACAGGCTCTCCTTCCAGTGAAGCAAAGTTCCTCCCTAACCCATTTCAAGTGTAACTTGGACAATTGGATATGGAACAGGAGATTCATCCCCAGTTTGGCACCTATATATCTAAAGGACACAGGCAGCCTGTAAATTGTTCATCCCCCAGGCCCCTCCTTGTAAATGTTTCACCTCCCAAACCCCTGCTTACACTTATCAAGGGTACCATAACTTGTCAGAAATTGGAGATGCATGTCTAGGCTTAAAAAGGCCCTTGTGGTCATTAGAATAGTAAACACCTATGAACGCAGCTTATCTGAAATGAATTTATTTGAAAGGGAGTTTTTTTTTTTTTGTAGCACGGAAACATAATCACTTTGATTACAATCTATGCATTATTTCTGGCTGAGGTTTGATTCCCACATTAGTAAATTTTTTGACAGTGTGTAGTTCCAGAAAGTTATGTTCCAAGTCATCCTATTAAACTTCCAAAACACCAAGGATAACAAAGCATTTGAGCCTGTCAGTACTGACCATATGAAAAAGTGTGAAAAGATTGAGCATCAGACATAGCAAATCTCACTGCCATTTTTCACACCTTCATTGTTTATTAAAATACCTTCCAGTTTGTTTTCAAATGCCTTTCTGTGCATTCCATCAACCAAATGCAGTTGGCATAGTTGTGTGTGTTTGCATAGTAGCTGTTAAACATGAGATTGTAATTTGGTACCAATTCATACTTAGAGTTGCTGCTTGACTTCTGCAGGCATGGCTAGTGTGGGAGATGATGGTGCTAAATTTAGAGCATAGAGGTGGCTTGTGTTAAGGAGTCTAGGACTTTTGTGGTACTCCTTGTGAAGCGCTACATATGTAGGCTACTGCAGGGGAACTATACTGTATTTCAGTATAACAATGAGGCTTGGAACAGGTTAGCCAAGGCTGTTACCAGTGAAACTGGCATCCCATGCACTGGAGAGAATTGTTGTCACCACTACAGTGACCTGAAACTGCACAAGAAATACCTCATTAGCCAATGGGAGGAAAAGTTTAGGAATGCTGACATCCCTGAGTTGTGTAAGTATACTGACACATCTGTATTAAGTGATATAGAATACAGTTCCCAGCCAAGACTGTTATTGAATATGCTTTCATGCCTCTTCTTCTTCTCTTCTTTTGTGTTTTGCAGCTGCTGAAGATATTGCAGTGAACCGTGAAGTACACCAAGAGAGGTTAACTTGCCTCAGAGAGGCACAGGGTACATATGTATCAGGTCTTACTCTAAGCAAATTAACTACTGTAATTAAATAGTTGTATTTATGATGTCATAGCATTGCAATTGATTAATGGTACAACACAGTAAGACCTTCCCATCATGCCTAGATGTGGCAAAAGAGTATAGACCTGATAAACATAACTGTTTCTTTTCTGAATTTATATAATCACCAGAAATGCCATGGATCTAGTTTTGTCACTTTTTTCTTTATTTGTGTGTGTGTGTGTGTGTGTGTGTGTGTGGGGGGGGGTATTTTACATGGTTTAAAAATATTCTGTTTTCATACATTTCTGCTTTCAATAACTGACATGCAGCACAGAGAGGTACACTGACCACTGAAGATTGGCCAACCATCCTTCACAGGTTGCAGCACTGACACCTAGCACTTCAGAGGTACACTAACCACTGAAGACTGGCCAACCATACTCCACAGCAGTCAGCACTGCCTGCACAACCCCTGCCCTTCCTGCCCCATGTGATGGTTTTGTCACCCACAAAGAGCTGACAGGGCTGGTCGAGGGTATAATGGAAAAGAGTCTTGGTGCCAGAATCAGCCATATAGAAAAGGTGCTTCATCACATTGTCAAGACAATGCCACATCGAGCACTGACACAGCAAACTGAGACAGGAGACAGTGAGGACTTGATTCTCACTATTCTCAGGCTTGATGTGGGTTTACCTCTGATGTCCCCTACCTATTCCCAGTCATAGTTTCTTCAACCTTTTGTATCCATTACCATCCTTGTCTGTCTTGTTTGCCATGTATGTCTGTGCCTGCTTCCTCATCTAACCTTCCTACCTGACCCTCAAATTACTAAGCCCATTCACCAACATTCGTTTTTCTTTGAAAGTAAAAAAAATGAGCACCTGTCCCACAAAAAATAATGACCCATACATCCACTCTCCACATCACCTATGTGACTTCTTGGCTTACTTGATTTGGTACAATTACCTGTACAATATTATTCTGTTGGTGTCACCTACTCTTTGTGTGTTGACAGTCCAAATTCAATAAATTCTAACTGCACTTCTACATTGATGTCGTGAAGAAGTGGATAGCTATGGTTCTTGCCCTCTTCTGTTCTTTCCCTTGTGTGCTACCTTCTGCTTGCCCACCTATTTCACCACTTTCCTGAAAACCCCATTTTTACACTTTAAATCTGGTCAAAAAAATAGACTCACATATAACCATACCAAATTACTTGTTTTTTACTGAGTTTTGGGGTCCAAATGAAGGGGTGCCACGATTCCCGAGTGGGGATCTTTTTTTTGTTTTTTTTTAATTTTTTTTATTTTTGAGCTGTTGGAGCTGATGTTGTCATGTGCACAATGACGTCAGCTCTGTCAGGGCTATCAGCCAGTTGGAATTGAGGTCAAGGAGCTCATGTCATGCACACATCATTCCCGGCTGGCCTGGCTGCTCAAATGCAAGCAGGAATGTCCGGCAGCAGCATAATGGATTATTTATGTTCAGAATGGCACTCTTTTTGTTTGGGGGAACAAGGAAACAGACTCAGCCAGTAAGAAAACAAACCGTGTGTGTGTGCGTGTGTGTGTGTGTGTGTGTGTGTGTGTGTGTGTGTGTGTGTGTGTGTGTATGTGTGTGTGTGTATGTGTTTGTGTGTGTGTTTGTTACTATGTTCATCGGTTTTCTGCAGGTATTCCTGTTTCTGCTTAAGCTCCAAAACATGCTAATGATTGTAGACTCTTAACTAGTCAAAGCATGTTCTGATTACCTTGCTGTTATGATCTGTCTTAAAGATGAACTTAATAGGAGAACAGCTTTAACAGTGAACGTGTTTAAGGTGAGACTAGTATTTCTTTCAGGGGGTAAAATGCGCAGGTTAAGAATGCAAATAATGCACAACTGAAAATCAAGTCTGTCAAATTCTATATGTTATGCAGAATAATTCTCATTTTAGACCCTAAAAACACAGTAAACTGTGTTGGAAAAAGCTGATATTTTGTACGGGGCAAAACCATTGAATACATAAAGGCATTAAAATTGTAGTCCATATGCTTTCATTATTTTTGCGTTTTGAGACATATGAGATGTCTACCTGTTACCTGCTTTAAACCAGAAAAAATGAAGTCTGACTAAAATTAATCCTGTAAAGCACATAATCACTAAATAACTACCCTAATAACAACTTTCTTTAGCCTGCATGATACGGCTTCCTACTTTTGCAATTACACTTTAATTCCCATGGTTCTTAGGACTAACTACTTAGAAAGAACATATCATGTGTGCTGAAAGACTGAAATGGGCATTTCTGCAGTAGTATATTTTTATGTTAATAGGAAGCAAAGTCCATAACATTCCGCTTCCTAAGTGAATGAAAAAAGCTTTAAGTTCACTGCTGCTTCTTCAATTTTTTTTGAGATGGAGTACTCTAAAATACAATTTTGAGAACTGATTCTCCTTCTAGCTCATTTGAATAACACCACAACTTGTGAGCTTTGTCCAGACTTTTTGTGCTAAGAGTTGCAAGCTATGGTGAGAAGACAGAACAGAATTTGTATTCCCCCATTATTGGCTTTGTTTGTACAGGTTTTTTGTGCTAAGAGGTTGAGAGCTATGGTGATAAGTGAGAACTGAATTCACTAAATGATAGCCATTAAGTTTCAGTCTTCCTATTTTTCAGGAAACTGCTGATTTGGCATGGTGGTATGTTGCTCTGAGTGTAGTGCATAGGGTCCTGGCTTCAAGACTTGCCAGTGAAATGCATGGTGGTAACACAACATTGTATTCTAGCAACTTTCCAAAATTATACAAGCTATGTTTAAAATGTGTCCCTGATTTTTGACCTTTTAACCCCCCCCCAAAAAAAAATGAAATTGAAAATAAGTGCGAGAAGCTGTACAAGATGCCTATGGCTTACACTACTGTCATTCTATTTATAGTGTGGGTGTGGAAGTAGACTTTTATGATGGAAATGTTCTGAATTGGGGAGTTTTGTCATTATTGGTTCATGCATTTTGTTTCATTGCCTACAGTACAGCCTACTGGAAAAATGTTCAAACAATAAATTTACAATGCACTCTAACACGTGTGCTGTATTATACAAGGAATATAACTTAATAAAGTCAGGAAGGTGTATCAAAGAAAAGAACACATGTATGTTTCTTGTTTTGTGTGCAAGGGGCCAATGATTTGAAAACAGCCCAAAAATAATCTTTATCCACCACTGGCCAGATGCATTTTCTTTGGATGTGGTGTGGGTTGCAATGCTGTTTCAATGAATGTGAGTCAAGGGCAGAGAAGTTTTAATGCCAAATCTATTTTCATTGTGAGATATTATTGCTTTGTTTAGCAGATGTCTGTTAGTGTTCGTGCATTGTTATGCTGCAAAATGTAAAAATAAAATCCAAATAATCATTGTAGAAGTAAAGCAGTATGCATGCACACATTAGTGTTTATGGTAAATGGCCTGAAATAGCCAGGTAATGGGACATTGGAATGGTTGCAGATGGACTCTGGTGCCATATTTTGGTTGTCTGTTTTTCAGTTTGCATTTGATAATTGGTATCCCACAATTCCACTGGACTGGGTGGGGTTATGTAATTATGCATGTAAATTAGATGTTAATCAGCGCACAGATTTATTCCTATTTTTCATAGGCCTTGTCCAGATTTTTGATGTTTCCAGGTTGAGAGGTATGCAGCCCACATGGCCAGAAATGGCCCATAAGAAGGCCTTCACTGTTTTTCCCTCAATGTTTGTGTAGACTTTGGCATCATGCACCAATGCCGAGTGGCAATGAATGGTTATTCATGTCTTATGGCAAAGCAGGGTTGGTTGTTGCCATCAGTCGCAGTAGTCTGGTTATCCTTGTGCAAAAGTGCTTAAACAAGATGTGCTATTCAAATATAAAGTAAAGGAAATCAGTGGCAACAGTTACTCTAACAGTTGTTTGACTATTGGATGTAACCAAGAGCAACATCTTCTGGGAAGTGTTGACATAAATCAGTTGTCTGAAGATTTATTTTTGACCATAACATCAAGGGTTCAATTCCAGATGTATGTCACAGTATTTGTTACTGTTATTTTGTACTTCTATGACATGATTCATGATATCTATCTTACTTTTTATCCAGTTAAGAATTTGCTAACACATCATGACCATAAAAAATATTTAGTAAACCACCCTTTCACTTCTCATGCCTTCATCAGGTTTTTCCTGTCCTACAGTTTCTTGATCCCCAGAGCCATCACTTACTGATATAGAACATGACTGATGAATACTGAGGACACACCATAAAGATTTGCATTAATGACCCATACCACCACCCTTTCACATGTTTCTGTATATCTGTCTCTGTCTTCACCCCTTCTCTCTCTCACACTCCTTTGTACTGTCCACTGTTCATTAGGCTGATGGATGTAAATGTCATGTCATAGCATTTTTCAGTCTGACATTACTTTGCTGAAGAAGAAAACCTATGCCTTCCAGTGGCTGAATAGGATACCACTGTCCTTCAATGGTGATATTTTGGCATGTGTGAAGTAGGATTTCCTTGGTGTGGTATAGAGGTAATGATTAAGTCTGTAAACTTAATTTTTTCATCTTGACAACAGTGTGATTCTATCATTAGATAAAACTCTTATTGCTTGTTTTTATTGTGTCTTTCCTGTGAATGTGTTGCCTGTATATCTGTCTAACCTCCTTCTGTTTAATTTGTTGTAGTCTCAGCATTTGTGCGAGGTCTGACAATTAGCAGCTGTAGTATGTGATGCTAAATGGCATTTCAGGTATTTCTGTGAAATGTACTGAGTTTGTTTACACCACCTTGCACACTCAGGTAACTTGTGATTTCCCTTGAAGCATGTCTTGTATGTAGCAGGTATACAAGATTATTTCAGCAGCTATTACTCATTTAATTTGGATAGGCAACATATTTATAATACTCATTTCTATGTATTCTTAAAGTCATGATAAAATCTTGCTGTAATAATCACATTTTGATGCTCTAAAATGATTGGTATACTGGAGTTGAACCCCACTTCAACTCTACATTTTTCATTTACTTCTGAGAGTTTACACCTTGTGCCACAGAGAAAGCTATGCTAACAGGCGGTTCTTCTCCATTAAGTGCTGTCCAGAGTGCTGATCAAATTTACGTTTTTCACTGTTTCCTTCAAAAGTAAGCGTACTGTCAGGCAAATGGGGAAGCCCAGCACAGCACTTCATTTTTTAACTGAGTTTTTGAGCTAACATGGAAAGGTATAATATAACATGTGAGCACATGTATGCAACCTGTCAAGAAAAAAACAGTTTTGTTGTACATATTATAGTAATCACAATATTCCTCTGTTGGCAGGAAGCATCAGTGAATATCACAAACAATTTTACTTCTCATTTCAAGTTCAACACATCAAAGTATAATTGTGCGTCCACTTTGCTAACATCCGCACAAATATGTTTCTCAACACTGTATTTTATGAAGAGAACTGGAACAGAAATAAGTTTTGCTACTGGATTATATTACCTCATTACATGGAAATTGTTTAATGTACTCATGTGAAATGCAGTGATCTGTGTGCTTAACTGAATACTCCATTCTGGACATTTGGGTTTGCACTACAGCACTGATACAAATGATATACAACCAGATACAGCCTTAACACACATAAATCATTATTTTTTTTTTATCCCTTCTGCACTGATAAATTCAGTATTGATTGGTACTGACAGTCCACATTGCCCATGCATAAGTACATAACACTGCTAATATCAATACCATTCATTAAGGTTTAAATACCATCATCAAAGCCTAATTATCCACAAATGATTCATTCTCCATCCCATCTTTCAAATTTGTGTGTGTGCCATCTACATAAAACGTTAATATGTGTCACTCTCACTTCTGCAATATACATTAATGACATCATAGCTGACATAAGTCAGCAATACCTAGGTATTATTGATCATAACATTGCACTTACTCAATCATATCAACAAATATGGATTTGCTCAAAACCTTCAACATCACAATATCTTCTTTGACACACAATAAGAAGCTAATATTATCTAGACTGCACTATCATCAAATAAATCTGTATTTTCCCTTTGGTTTCAGCAAACCTTCATTAGCCTCTGATGTTGACTATATAATTCAAATCCCGACATCACTGCTTACAGTCAGTGCACATGTTGTTAACAGTGCTGTCAGCCACATGTGCTATGTTCATGTCTAGATGTTGTTTCCTGTTACAAGAGTTTGCTCTACATTTCTTTGGAAAGGTTATATTTCAGACCGATGATGTCATTTGAACAGATAGTTGTTCCATCACAGATGTTGGAAAACACCTCCTCAGGACATAAGACATGAGGCAATATAATGTACGTTGCTGCCTAACTAAGGCATGTGTTCCAGTATGGGATTATATTCACATTTTACATAATTACTTTTCTACCGTCACAGTGAAAACAGCAGGGTGCTACACCTGTGCTTAGTTATACCTAGCATCAGACAATATTGTCTGACATACAGAAAGATTCTTTGTAATTACAGGGACACATATTCCTTGATTCATACACATGATATAATGCAATCACATAACCACACATTTAACAATTTTCAATGCATTTACACCATGGCACATTCATTAATCCCACTATAGTGTTGATTTTCTTCACAGTTAGACAAGTGTTCCAAACTAGCACTGAGTGAATGTAAACATTTGTGTCTTCAACTGTTATGCAGGAGAGATATCCTCCACCAATTATTATTTGTACATACAGAGTGGCAAAGGCCTCCCCCATCCATTTTAGCAGACACAAATTATGGCCAGGTAAAGTACAGATGATTGAAAGACTTCACATAAGTAGAAATGAACAGCTGTGATAACAGTTCTATTGTGGCAAATGTGATTAATAGCCATCTTGTTATTTGGAGGAGTTCTACAGCCTGATCTTCAATTCTAGCACAGGGATTCCTTTTTTGTGAACATGCTGATGTCACACAACAACCATTATATCATGTCAGTGTTATCTCTTGATATGTTACATGAACACATGTGAACGTAGCTTTGGATTTCTTCAAGGTACACATTTGTTCTGCCAATGTAATGGTGAGAGTGCTACCTTGGCACGTGCATTAAGTACTGTGGTGAATATGAGTGGGCTCCAGTCCTTGGGTGGTATGTGCACAGGCATACAGAGAAGCCATCCTTCACAACACAACATTGATATAGGACTGATCACATTTGTGTGCAATTGAGTATACTCACTTAATTGCCATTGGTCTGCCATGCTCACATGACATTCATTCTCATGATCCTTTCTTAATTTCTATATTAATTTCAGTTGTTTGTGACAATACCCATTGCTACCTCTTGTGCTAGATGCCAACAATAAACAGCTCTGGGGAATACATTGCATCATGGTGTGGGGTTTGCATCTGTTCTTATCTGTTGGTACAATAACTATGCCAGGCAGGAGTGCCTTACACAAGGATATTATGTGTGTCACTCCCACATTTGTAAGACCAGACACATCTACACATAGAATGTATGACTGTTAAAATACTGAGGTGCATCATTCCCTTCAAGAGTGATCCTTCTCATACATGAGTAAGGCCTATTTCTGTGGTGTATACACTTAATACACAGCTCAGAGTTGACATTGATGGGATGAAATTGATTCTTGCAAAATTACATTGTGGCTTCTAAGCCATTCCTATTATCCAACATGTTATACTGACGAAATGCATGCCATGCAACTATCCCATAATGTATGCACTGTCCTTTTCAAACTGTCATCTCAGCTCAGCATGTCAACAACATTCATATGTCATGCAATTCCCCTGTGTTACAATGTGAATTTTGTGTAACTGTCACATCCTGTAATATCCCGTCTGCTTTTATTTGCCTACAACTGCTTAAGAAGTGTGACCACCATTAATTATTATGATATATTTATTGCAAAGTTTTATTATTACAAATTTGTCTTTGTGACATAAGCATCTTCACATCAATTATCTTGATAGAATTGGAGCATTCACACTCCCCCTTACATAATTCTGTAAACATCTCTTTGATTTCTGTGCACAATGTCCTCAGGACACTTTTTCTGTCTGGCAACCCATGTATTATAGTTGCCCTTGCTGTTTTACATCCCCTCTTACTTGTTACTGGATTCATATGTTACATTTATGTGCATGGTACACTTAATACACTTTCCCTGCTTGTGTATGGCATGTATTATTTCCCTTATGTAGGCCTTTGTGTTGTCCACGTGAGCATGCTTAACAGTTTGCCCACATACAAATGTTTGCTTACTGTGTACAGCATGCATTATTTCCCATATGTAGCTCTTTGCGTTGCCTACGTGAGCATGCTTAACAGGTTTGTCCACACACAAACATGTTTGTTTACTGTATACGGCATGCATTATTTCCCTTATGCAGCTCTTTGCGTTGTCCACGGGAGCATGCTTAACAGGTTTGCCCACACACAAACATGTTTGTTTACTGTATGTACTGATGTTGCTCAACACATTTTCCTGGCTACCAAGAATCTTTTCCAAACAGCATAAAAATGCAATAAGACTACAAATGCTGCAAAGCTATGCCAAGGGGCTGTAGAACTCAAACAATTGCCATGTATAACTTTCACATGAGGTATTTTTTAAAGCTTTCATCCATATTATTAAAGAACTTCATAAGAACCTAGCAAGTAAAAACCTCATAGCTTATACAACCACCAATTTTCTTGGGTGACAACACTGTTGCTGGCAGTAAACATTTGCTTGTATTCATATAGGCATGATAAGCAGCATGCATATATGATTTGCACTGCTGCTCATTACTCTAAACTGTAACGATCATGTAAGATTCACTTGGACACTTTACAATTGTTTATGAATCCCACAGACTATTTCCACCAGTCTCAGCCTGCCTACCTGCTGCATCCCAAAGTCATGTAGCTAGATCAGGTTACTTTGAATAGACTTTTTTTCTCAAAGCTGATATTTGCTACTTCTGTAGAGGCTATGCCCATCAACAGACTGGCCTGTCTTTCCATCAACATTTTATCTATGATGTTCCTCACCACTTAGGGCAAGGCAATCTGTCATTGCCAGGGATGTTTCTGCCCTCTCCATTATGAAAGGCAACTCTACGTTCATCCACATCTATCCCCCTTCAAAGTTATGCTATGCTACTCAATGAGGAGACCAAGTAACGCTCATGTCAGATGTTGCATTATCTTTTGGGGTGTAGCCTATCTGCCTGCTATCCTTGTATGGCTGTAAATTGTGGTCATACTTATAGTTCTATTCCACTTTTCTGATCCCCTGATTATAATATCTGTAAAGCAAAAATATGTAGCTTACATCAGTCATGTCTTGTCATATAGTAGTCTTCAAAAGGTGTAGGGAATAAGCAGTCCATAGGAATACCACTCAACTCCCACCCCAGGATTAGGAAAGCTAGAGTCATCAGATCAGTCCCTCCCCTGACACCTTCTGTGCCTGGAGCCTTTACTTGAACTCATGTGGCTTGGGTCATAGTCAAATATTTATCTCTCTATGCCATGGAGCTGAACATTTAATTTAAACTGATAAAAATTGCTTAAAACTGTGATTCAACAAACACACCCTCACCACTTAATTCCCCAAAACTATGTATAACACACAAACAAGGTTATCTTTTTATTTTCAGGTTTTGCAAGTTTTGTAAAGGGTACCATCCCTATGTAACAAAATGTGTGGATTAATCACAGCCAATATTAAAGAAGGAGTGATATATTAAGAATATATTTAAAATTTGTTAATGGAATGAATAGTCTTCATATAAAAGGCCACTATATTATACAGTCACAAATCATATAAAATGGTCATCATTGGAAATATTTCTTGGCATTTATCAGTTATTATCAAGATATGCAATATTTTTCCTTAATGTAAGTCTGTGATAAGCAAGAGGCATGTGGTCTATTATCTGGCATTAGCTGAAATCTCTGAAATTGCTGCCAAAAAGTCAGTAACACTTTCACTGTAAATAATACATCTAAGGTGATAACAAGTGATGTGTAAATGTTATGCTGTGCAAAACATTATAATGTTCATTTATTGCAGTCATCTCATACCAAAAGCATTTGTTAAAGATCAAGATTCTTTTAGCATAAATAAAATCTGACAGTAGGCATACGGAAGCTCACAATTTGCCAAGCAGGAGTTATCATATGTCTAGTTTGCACGCTCTTCAACATTTGGAAATTTTTGGAAAGCTGTCTGAAAAAAATCTCATAGTAATGCAGGGTGCATGACTTGGAGAGCAAATACAGAGGTAAAACAGACAGGGCTCTCTCGGAAGGCTGTCATACTTGGCTGTGTTTGATGTTAGGGTGCAGAATTCAATTATAGGGTTGAAAATTATACCCATTACTTTTGAGAAACTCATACCAGTACTAATAACAGCAATGTAATAAGATGGAAAATCAGCAGTACAGATGCGGAACTAAAGAAAAGTATTCTGACACCTTCTATATTAAATAGACTTTAATATCACCTTATTCAAGGAACACATGAAGATGAATCAGCTAGGTAATGCCAGTAGAAAGTGGTTTAGCAATATTTTTGCACTGGGTGACAATTACAGCTCAGGAAGAATGGAATAATATAAATATCTTCAGGGTAAAATAAAAAAGGCCAAGTAGGAATGTTGAATGAAACCATATTATGGTGAAATGTAGCACCACTCAGTCTAATAAAACAATTACTTTTGGCCAAATATATGGATCACGTAGCTCCAAGACAAACTTTCCATGGCAATTAAAGCTGATTCTAAATAGCCTACAATCCCAAAATGTGATGCAGGTAAGAATAATTGTTAAAGCACTCTCTCAATAAGTTTAATGAAAAAAGAGAAGTGTGAATCAAAATCTAGAAATGTGTATAATTAATTGAGAATTTTCAAGCCCTCTGTAACTTATATAGATTAACTTAGTCTATGAACAAAGAATTAATTTTTGCCAGAGGCTCATAGATGCTGGTTACAGACTACTTTCTCATTTCAAATCAGTCGACTAAGGTTTTGAAGAGACTATGGACAAATCAAAGAAGTAAATCAGAGCATTCTTTGACAGGACTGCATATTTTAAAGAATACAGCATTGATCATTTGCTTCATTTATTAATAAATGACTTGCTAGGAAACAATGGAGTTAAGGAAACAAAAGGGGAACACTTAATCCTATTTGATCAAAGTAAGGAAAGAAGTATCTTGGTCCAATGGCCTACAGAAATGAAACCCTGATTACAGCTAAGGCAATCTGTCTTTGATTGTCTTGGCAGCAAACATGTTGAAATGACCAGGCCAGGAAGGATAGAAGTGAGTGGCTATTGCCAACTCACTCATTTTTGATGAAGAAGGCAATTTGTCCCACTACATTACTGATACCTTTTAGAAAATAGATGATCAATTGCAAGAGGAGCCTTGCGCAACTGTGCTGCTTTGGGAGTGTGCCACCTAATCAGGCAAGGATTTGTGATAGCAGGCTTGTCTTTTCCTGGTTGTTAGCAAATGCAAAGCCTGCAAGCTATGAGGAGTGGTTGGAGGGAAGTATGTACAATCAGCAAAATAGCTCTGTCACTACTACCTAAATGATCCCACGTAGAAGAAATGAATGGGTCAGTAAAACCCTTCAGATTGGGAACAAATGGGACTCAGAGCTTTTGCCCTGTCTAGGAATACTTGGGTCTTGCCCTTAGGATAGAAAGAATGAGCTGATTGGCTCCAGGAAGGAGAACCATTGGATGAATCCTACGAGTCATGGCTTACAAATAAAAGTTTATGTGGTGGGGGGGGGGGGTGAGAGACCACACAAAATTTGAAATAAGATGGACAGCTCTCAAAGCTAATGACCTTAGCTGGAGATCTGATTGTATAGCTTAATTTAAGTTAGAACATGTCAAAAGAAAATCTGAGAATTGGAAGATAATAAAAAATAAAAATAGAAGAAGAGATATTCGAACTTTATTAACAAACAAAAAATGGATACTTAAAGCTAGGACCTCTATGAAGAGAGAATGCTTGCAAAATATACTATTGTGGGTCAGACATCACAGAAGTAGCTAGTGAAGATATTTAAGCTGGATCAACCCAAAACTCACATAGAAAAAATGTATCTTGTAATGATACAGATTCAGTTTTATTTCAGTTCACAAAAGTCATGCTCCATCCAATATGTACAGAGGCCAACTGAAACATGTTCCACAAAAAACAAAAAAAAATGTGTGTGTGTGTGTGTGTGTGTGTGTGTGTGTGTATATATATATATATATATATATATATATATATATATATGTGTGTGTGTGTGTGTGTGTGTGTATATATATATATATATATATATATATATATATATATATATATATATATATATATATATATATATATATATATATATATATATATATATATATATATATATATATCTATATATATATATATATATATATATATTGGACTTCAATGGGCTCACTAGAATCACAACTATCAAATACAAACTGGATCAAGTAGGTGTAGGATGAATAGCATCAACAACAGACAGACTGAACTTGACAAGGTACAGAACAGAATGGATTCATGGTTCCCATCTATACAACATTTAAATACAGAATTGCTGCAAGATTGACTAACTTTTAACTTATATAATGCTGTTAAAACAAATGGAATACATTAACCTTATCCAAAGCAATACACTATGATTTTTGTTCAAGGCTTAGACAGGTCTATATTATGGTGTCGAAATGCTGTAACATTGAACACCTGAACACCAAAATTCACTTCAAGATTCATTGAATACTCTCCCTTCTTCACTCAATTCCTTACTTCTGTCTGTTTCTCTTCTCTGGATTTCTCTCTAAATATGCAATAAGCCTGCATTCCTCTCACCTCATATTGCTGTTTGTATTATATTCTATTAACATAACTTTAATTTCTCTAAAAACATGTTAAAAAGTATGTAATTATTAAAACATTGTCATATAAATTGCATCTATTCTCATCATATGAATTTCATCTATTCTTAAACAATGTTTTCATATCATGTCTAATATCGTACAATTATGTAAACTGCAGATGCTTGTTGTATTATTTTTGAAGATTCTAACATTATTGTCCTTAAAATGTTTTGTAATACTTTGGAGCTTTACTCCTCAACCTTCTCTGAAAATGGGCTCCTACCCAGTTAGACCTCCCCGAAAATCTATTGTCAATAAATTAATAGATTTCATTTGAAATTTATAAATGTCAAACATGACCAAAAACAGAATTACATGCATCAAAACAAAAGTGGGAATAAAGATACAGTATCTAGGTTAAACTTTATTACAAAGTTTGCAGATTTATAAAACTGCAGAAAGTACTGTGATGCATAACACCAAAAATCAATAATTGCCTATATTTATCTCCTTCAAGAAGAAGGCAAAACATCCAAGTTTAATGTCAATTCAATATCCTTTATCAAGGTTAGCTAAACAAATTTCTGAATTTGCTAGCCAAATTTACAGTGGATGTGTCCAAATGCATGGATAATCTATAGTATAGAAAATAATTTAGCGTGATCTGTCCAATAGCAGTTAACAATCCCAACATAAATGTATACAGCTTGATGATTACATCACCCCCCCCCCTCTTTCCCATATTCTACCGAGGGTCAGGGTGTCTAGTCAACTGTTGCCATCTCTCTCAATTCAATGACACTTTTCTACCTTTTTCAATAGTCATGCCTAACTGCCACAGGTCTACTCTCACACAATCCATCCATCTGTTTGTTGGATATTCACGCTTCCTCTTGCCTTGCTCTTGTCTGTCCCAAATCTTCTTCACTAGATTGTCTTTTGCTTTTCTGCACATGTTCTGGGACCACTGTAATCTGTCCTCTTTAACCTTCTCTGCAATTGGCACAATGGTGCAGCAGTAGTGTTGGCACCTCACAGAAAGAGATTCTTCAGTTCGATTCTTGGCTGGGGTGCCTTCTGTGTGGAGTCTGCATGTCCTCCCTATGTTTGTGTGGGTTTCCTCTCGATGTTCTGGTTTCTTCCCATATTACAAAAATGTGTCTGGAGCATTTCTCCGTGGGTGTCCTCTGAAAATTGGCTTTGTTCCAAGTCAGACTTTCCTGGTAAACAAATGATAAATAAATTGGAGCCACTATGACTTCTGCTCTGATGTATTCATTTCCTGGCCTGTCCCACAATGTGCATCTTACCACCTCTTCTCAGGCATTACCTCTAGCTTCCTTAACTGCTCTGCCTTCACTCCCCAGGTTTCCTTACCATACTGTAGTACTAGTCTCACCACTGTTTTGTACACCTTATTTCTCAGCTTATTTGACATTCTTCTGTCATACATTACCCAAGAAATTCTGTGGCAGTTGGATGCAGATGCTCTGATTCTAACTTTGACCTCCTCATTCAGACTTCCATTCTTCTCAATCACCCATCTCAGATACTTGAAGCCCTTAGCCTGTTCCACTATTTTCCCTTCTATCTCTATTTTCAGCTTTGTCTGATTTCCCCCATTTGCTGCCATTACACCTGCTTTGCTTGTACTCAGTTTCATCTCATGTGCCTTCAGTTTTGCATTCCATTGCCCTATCCTTTGTTAAAGTTCTTGCTCAGACACTTTTATTGATCTGCTCCCTTTGGCATGTTTACTAATGTAGTGCATCATTAGTATGATTAGCAGTGGACTAAGAGCTGAACCCTGATGTAAACCCACTCTCTCTCTGATCCGCCCTGTGAGAGTGAACACTGTACTTGAGTCATTGGGTCCATGTACATAGCCTGAACTAATTCTATTAATGTCTCTGGGATTTTGAACCACTACAGGACTGCTCACATTAGCTTTCTTCGGACCTTGTTATATGCCTTCTCCAAATCTAGGAATGCCCAGTTGGACTCTTTCCTCATCTCTAGCTTCTTCTTCTCAGCTATCAGTTTCACTGCACTAATTGGGTCAGTTTTGCTGCGTCGTAATCTGAATCTGAACTGATCATCTCCCATCTTACTTTGTACTACTCTGCATGTTTGTTTATTAATCTCCCTCTCTAGAAATTCCATGCAGGGTGACAGGACTTTGATACATCTGTACTGCCCACATTTGTGAATGTCCCACTTGCTCTTGTACAGCGACATTACTATGCTTATTCTAAAGTCATCTTGGGCACATCTTTCTCTTCATATTGCTATAAGTACCCTCAGGAGCCATTTCTCTTCTATTTCAACTAACATCTTGATCTTATCTCCTGTGACCTCATCTGAGCCTGCTGTTTTTCCTGATTTAATTTTCCTTTGTGTTGTTCATGCTTCTTCTAGGATAGGCTCCACCTCTTCTTTAATTATAAGCTGTGTCTGAAGCAGTACAACTTCTGTGGGGTTTTCTTTATTTAGAAGCTGCTGGAAGTACTTCTTCCATCTGTCTTACAAGTCCAGTGGACTGGTAAACAGGTTGTTGCTGGCATCCCTTATGAAAGGTGTCTGACTATCTTCTTTATCTTTCTGTACTTCTCTTGCAGCCTGATAGAGTTTCTTTCTGCCATTTACCGAGTCACTTTCCAGAAGCTGGTAGAGAGAGCTTCTGATGCACTGTTCTTTTCTATTGTAACTCCTCTCTTAGCCTTTTTCTTAGCCAACCAGTATTCTTTCTTAGCCTGGTCCATCTTTTCTATCTCCCACTTTTTCCTGTACTTCTTTCTTTTGATGATTTCTTGGTCTTCTGCATTCCACCATCATCTTTCCTTATATACATTACTTCCATACCTGGCTTAGCCCCATATCTGTTCTATGCCATTTTGAGTTGCAGCAATTATTCTTTAACGCTATCTATTTCCTCTTCTTCCTGAGGTACTAAAGCTTAAAGTGATTATTTGAACTTTGTTCTTTCTCTCCAGTCATCTTCCAGGTCTTCAGCCTAATGTCTTTTGACCGTAGAACCTTCTCTGTCCACTGCTTGCAGCTGATTTTGGCAATCATTGTTTTTTGCTGTGGGCTGACTATTTCAGTGGGGATGACTTTGCAATTGTCAAGTCTACCCCAATTTCCTTTCCTTACTAGAAGTAAGTCTACCTGTGTTGCACGTTAGCCATTCTTGTATGTGAATTTGTGACTGTCTTGCTGAACCATGTGTTGGCCACCATCAAGCCTTTTGCCAGACAGAAATGTAGAATGGCCTCTCCTTCTTCATTCCTTTTGCCCAGCCCAGGTCAATCAAGGCTGTCCTCATAGCCTTTTCTATCTATCCCAATATGTGCATTCAAGCTACTCCTTATTGACACCAGCTCATTTTGTCCTGCTTTATCTAGCTGGTCTTGAAACTGCAGTGTGAATGCACTGTTTCTTTACTACTGCAACCCTGTTGTGGGTCATAGACTAAGATTATGAATATCCTCACACTGGAGTATGATTGGCATGAGCCTGCCACTAATTCTAATGACATCCCTCAGTGCCTTCTGAAGACCCCCCCCCCATTTCCATAGTATTTCTAGTCTGTCCTCCTCCTAAGTAGTAAACGTGATCCCAAGCCAAGTGGCTTTGCTGCACTACCTTTTCATCTTGTCTTCTGGATACACAGGATGACCAGCCTTCTCCTTACAATCATGCCATCCACTTCCAAGCTGCGTCATGTCAGTGAATTTATAATGAATATAACAATCCTTAGTTCATGTTTGGCAGATTGGTTGATTTTACATCCAATTTCTCTCAAAAGAACTATTTCAAGAGATCTAAGCTGGACAACTGGACACTGACCAGTTAGTTGTTTATTAACTGATGGTTACTGGGATTTATAGCGGGAACATACTGGCCAATAGCATGGTTCCATGGTGGTGGTCGAATTAAGCTGGGTCTAATCCCACTTATCACCAGCAAATAACCATGCCCATGTTTGGCAACATTAGTCAACACAACCAAATTATCTAGAACCAGTTTTTATACCATCAAGTGACTATATGATACTGTGCATCACAGCTGATGCCCAAAGTAGTTGACCTATACAACTCTTTTCCTGACAGTCACCATCTAGAGTATGCTGACAGTCACCATCTAGAGTCTGTGCTGCTGTCCACAACTCCATTCTTGGGTGAGTTTGAGATGGAAACACTCTGCATGTTTCGGGGAGGTGGAAGGAACCCTAGAGACACACAGTGAGAACATGCAAACACCATACAGACATTGGCCTGAGGTTCAGATTGAACCATGTGCATGGGAGGTATGAACTTAAGCATTATGCCAACCAGATGGTTGCATAAATTCTGAGATAAATCTATTAACAATTTCTTATAAGAAGTACAGTGGGAGGATCCAGCTATGATGTTGGTGAGATAAGACATGAAACCTAGGGATTACCTCATTAAACCAACATATACTATGTATTTCCAAATAAATATTGCCGCAGTCAGTTCAAACCTATGCTCCAAATCTGCCAAAGAAGTTGCTACAAAAGTCTGTTCCTAGGAGCACTATCACTTATATCTGCAATTATATTATCTCAAGTTCAGAGAAGTATCTATTCCAGATTTTTAAATATTGGAATAAATTCCAGCAGCTAGGGGAGTTAGATCTAGGCTGGACACATTTTGGATTTCACATACAAATTCATCCCTTTAGTTAAATTTTAGTTCACAATCTTTCTGATTAATTGAAGTTGTTACAATATTCCTGTCAAACTGGATTCATTTTGTGTATCATTTCTGCCCACAAGCCCATATGCAAATCTGACCAGGGTTCAAATAAAGAAACATGCTACTGGATTGTACCATAGTTACTGTGCTGAGTTTTCAGAGTGCTGAAACAACCCCAAATTCTAGACACAGACTAACTATGGCACTCCTACATTATGAAAATAAAATAAGACAACTTACCCACTCTTATATCTCCTGTTTTGCTAACCATGTTCTTGTTAAAGCATTGCTAAGAAATGGTTTAGAAGATAATGAAGATCTGGCACATTAACACCTGAGATATTTTGAAATCCATAAGGCAGTTAGACAGGTTTAGGAAAATCATGAGAAGCTACCTAACTGATGAAATACTCTTGCAAAGGTACTATGGAGGTTATCTTCTTACTACTGGATTATAAATCTGCAATTATTATGCTCCTTTTTGCATCTCATACAATTATTGAACAAATTAAATGAGCATATTTCAAAAACTGACTGAACAACCTATACCCACTGCAGTTCCTAAACCACTAATATTTAACATAAGTCTGATTAATGTTCTTATAGTATTATGTCATTATACACACACACACACACACACATGCACGCACGCACACACACACACGCATGCACACACACACACACACACACACACACACACACACACACACACACACATATATATATATATATATATATATATATATATATATATATATATATATATATATATATATATATACCATAAGAAACTTTGAATATTTTGAATGGAGATCGCCATACAATGCAGAGCAGAATGGGAAATTTAACCCCCTGGATTCATTAAACTCCATGCAGGAATAGTGCTATTCCTGCACAGAGCAGATCATGTCAGTGCAGCACAGCAGCACATCTTGCATATTCATAAAGGCACGCTGCTGTATAACCTGCATGGGCACGATCCGTGATTGAGTGCAAGGGGCGTGTCAGAGCATTGCTCGCACAGTAAACATGCCCCCTGCACTCAAGCACTTTGAAAAAAAAACAGTATCCGTGGACACTGTCAGCATACCCGCAACTGAACAGATATCTGCAGAATGTCCAGATTTGCATCCTGGCAAAGAGCTGAGGCTCGACGTCATTAAATAATGACAAACATTTGAGTGTAAGACCAAACATCCTTCAAGTAAGTCATGCTAATACAAAACCTATTAGCCATCAACTTCTCAAGTTTGTAAGAGCAATATTTAAAATCTGTCCTCTTTGCCCTCCCATCATGTTAGGCTTCGTCCACATTGTATCCTGTAAGAGGTGGAGAGGTATAACTGTTAGCTATGTGCACATACCTAAACTAATAAAAAATAAAACAAATATTTTTTTTTTCCCATCCCCACTAAACTTTAAGCATAGCTGAGCGGGTGTGCATGTCCCGCAGCTGTGTATAATATAACTTAAACATCCAAAGGGGCTAAATAGAAATATACAGCCAAAATTGTCAAAGTGAAATACTGTAGTGATTAGAAATTTCACTTAGCAAGCAGTCATTTACAGTTTGAGCCCCAATGCAGTCCATTAATTTTTATATGTGAAAACAGCACTAAAAGTATATTTTTTTATAAATAGGTAGTGAATAATATATATTTGTTAACCAGGGAAGTATAGCAGGGCCATATCTGAGGTGTCAGTGTAGTACAGATGTGAAACTCCCATATAAACAAAAGTGTCCCATGCAGTATAGCCACAAAAGAATATAATGTAATGAAAGCACATAGGGGGGTGTTATAGAAGGGAAACATACATATCATAAGATGTCATTTAATCAACCCCACAATCATGATAGTCCATATAATGAAAGCGGAACAATGCTAAATTGTACTCAGCTATGCGTAGCTAGAGTAAGCATTGCTTAAAATTGTATGCTTAGCAATAATTAGTGTAGCTAAGCAGATTTGCACACTGGTAAGCAGTGCTTAGCATCTACCCCTTTAAGCAATGCTTATCTGTGCGAAGTGGGTTTGCCTGTCACTTAGCTTAGCTCAGAATATTTAAAATCAGCCAATCACGGCAAAGGGCGAGAACCTGCCCTATTTAAATCCCACAGGCAGGAATACAACCATAACCAGTTGTAGCATATCACTGCAGGCACTATGGCTGGCGTTGGTGAAGGTGTGTGCTTTTGGGAGCAGTGTTGGGACATTCAGGAGTCCAGGGTCATGGATGGACTCCTTGTAAAACACCATGAAGAAAGACTGCTGCAGGACCAGTAGCAGGGCTCCCAATACAAAGCAGAGGCCTGGGACCATCTCACACATGACCTCACCAGTGCTACTGGTATCCCTTGGACTGATGAGCAGGTCCAGCACTATTATGCTGACCTGAAGCATAGGAAGAGGGACCTCTTGGACCAGTGGATCCAAGATGCTCAGGCACAGAATGTCCCAGCAGTGTGTAAGTATCAGTATCAATTATTGTGTAACAAAGTCTAGCCTAAGTATGAGATGGATAGGTATGCATAAATGTTTCTCTATCTCCTGTACAGCTGCTGAAGAGAGGTTTACAAGCATGGAAGCCCACACCAGTAGGCTGCGTTGGAGGCTGGTGAGTACAAATCTAGCTTGCAATAGTCAGGGCAAATAAATAGAAAGGCTGTCAGTATTTAGAAATGTGTATTGTTTGTACGGAATAAATGAGAAATTAGCAGAGTAATACTGACATACAGGATATATATTAATAAAAGTGTCAGTACCTGTCAGTAAAACTCAAAACTCCAAACAGTCGTGTTTACTTTGCTATATGGTAGTATGAATCTGAATGTGTACAGGTTCTGCACAGAAACTATGGCTCTGACAGTATTAATTAATTGAGGCTCATCTGACAAAGATGGTGGAGTTGTAAAACAGATTAATGATAAGATATGTTCCACACACCAAGATCTGATCCCTGTATAGTAATGTTGTGTTAACCATTGTTTTCCATCCTGTAATATGTGAAAGTATGAATACACAGTATAAGAACTATCTGCCATGTATGAATGTTAGAATTACAAAGCAGATTGTCCAAACAAGAGAGTATTATGCAGACAACAGTCAAGAAAGAAACAGCAGTTCCCCAATGTCTCATTGTGATGAAACACAACCTTGTTGTACCTTTTTTCACAAACAGGCACAGTTCAAATCACAGGACTGGTATTAAGCTGTATGCATAATGCCACCCAAGAATATATGAATATGGGAAGAAACAGTCAGGTAGTGTTAACAGTAATTTCCTCCACAGGTCTGCCAGGTTAGAAAAGGTGTAAATGAGTTGTAAAAGGCTGTAATTATACACTGTGTACAACACTCACTGTCCAATCCCATGGCTGCAAATGACAGCAAGATAAGTAGATGCACCAAGTAGTCTCCTCCAAGAAATGCCCCTCAAGTGTCACGCTGTCACAACTAGTGGTCATTGCCACCAACATCCAGAATGACCAATATAAATCAAGGCAGAGTATGACACACACACACACACACACACACACACACACACACACACACACACACACACACACACACACACACACACACACACACTATGAGTGCACATATGTAACCTTGAGTATGTGACTATGGGCAGAAACAGTCAGGAAGTGTTAACAGTAATTTCCTCCACAGGTCTGCCAGGTAAGAAAAGGTATAAATGAGCTGTAAGAAGGCTGTAATTATACACTGTATACAAACATAACACTGCCTAACCCAAGGCCGTAGGCTGATGTAAAGTGAGGTAATACCTGGAGACTAATGATAAGAGCAATGATCATTAAATTGTGAATAATTGAAGCCAATACAGTTGTTAATTGACATCTCTCTCTTCCACCCTATCTGCACCAATAATCTAAACACATAAATCAATGGGTATATTTTTCACCAAACCTACTGTTGGGACATGTGTCCTATTGTTCTACAAATATTTGAACATTTGATTATTAATGTTCCCTGTTCAACAACTATCATTGGTGGCCTGTTGCTATCAATGTAACCTGCAAGCCATTACAATGTCCACTGTGGTTCCATATATGCATGTGCTCTGTTTGCTATGCAACTGTTTCAAATCTGTTTTTTTGGGTTAATGGGAACACCCATGCATGCTGTCATAACTAATCCTGGAATGTGTTGTTCATGACTAACCAACATGTGTTGTAAGCCCTCAACTCTATTGCATGTCTGGGAAGGCTGATCCCAGCAGATCCGCCTGGCCCGCCTCAACTGGCCATGGCACTGGGCCCCATCACATCTGGGACCCCACCTGGGACATCCTCATCTGCTGGTCCTGCATCACCTTCATGTGGAACTGCCTCAGGGGATGGAGCCTGCCCCCACTGGGAGCAGGCATGGACTGGACACCATCACCAGTAGTCCGATCTGGGTATTTGTATGTAGGGAGCTTTGAGAGGAGTTTAGAGATCAGCTCTGCCAGCTTGAGGGCCGCGTGGCATATATTGAGGGTCAGCCTGCCCCTCCTGCTCAGCCCCCAGCACAGCCACCTTTGGGGCTGTGAAGGTGCAGTGGCGACTGCCCATGGGTGGGGACCTCAGTCCCACTGTATTCATTTGGTGGTTTGTGGTCATCCGATTTCCAACCACCCTCCCCATCCAAGGTGTTTACCCCCCCTCATCTGTTATATATTGCCCCTGTCTGCTGTCTTGCCTGTATTCCTACCAAGCCTACCTCCCCAAATATACCTATTATCCTTCCCCAACACCCCACTCTCGCCTTATAAGGAAAAAAAAAAAAGGCAATCTGTTCCCACAAAAAAATGTCGCCCCATACATAGCTGTCCATTTTACACACATGTCCACTGGACACATGTAATCTGGTCTAATTGGCTTAACCACGCATTACTGTTGTCTTCACCCCTCTCTCAGGGATTTGAGTGTTCAAATTCACCTTCAAATTCTGTACAAATGCAAAGCTGTTGCTCTATCAGAAATGGACAGCTATGGACCTTCCCTACACCCATCCTGCACATCCCTAGCTATCTTTCATATTTTTTTTCCTCTCATGCTCCCTTTTCACCACTTTCCTATGACCCCTTTTTTCTTTTCCTTTAAAGAAAGTAGCACAGGGATAAGTGGGAGTAAGCGACAGTAAGCAGCAATAAGCAGCAGTAAGTGAGTTTGCGCAATGCTAAGTGATGCCTACACAGATTAAGCAGTTTCCCATTTAATCATGTGTTGGCATCACTTACCATTTTATTTTATAAAATAAAAACATATTTTGAAATCTCATTAATGTTATACATTATTATTAACTCTCTTAGGTTTCTGAAGTAATCCAAGCAGGGTAGACAGTCTGTTTCCAGTCGAAAATGCTTTATTAACCACACAGACAAGCGATCCAAACAAAACAAAAAATAAACAGAATGATTAGAAAACAGTAAAATAAAAATATCCTAATGAAAATGAACAATGAAACCACATCAACAAGGAAAGATACAGTGCACAAAGGGACAAGAGATACATGCATAAAAGACCAGCTCTTCCCACAGTACTAGAAAACATAAAGACCGGCACATTAATCTAAAATATATATTTAAGTATATGTACGCAAACATAAAATACTGCATAAATACAAATATGTATTAACACAGTAATAAAACTACACATATAAATATGTATTAAAGCATACATAAAACTATCCATAGAAACCCAATTAGATAAAGGCAACAAGACTTTAACCTAACAGAAATTGATGGGTTAAACATTATTATCATAGGATCATAGGAAGTTGATAGGTCATTGGCCCCTGAGGCCCTTACAAGCCTTGCCAAGAATTTAGCCCATGTTCCAACAAGTCAGCATCAGATGCTCCTGTCCAGTACGGAGACAGTGGAATCCCAGGGGTGCATTTTCTGTTCCCCATCTGGTTATCCGTGTTGCACTTAAAAAGGGTTAATAAGGTACTCTGCTTGATGTGGTACAGGAGTGTATTCCACAGAAGGGGGGAGTCTCTGGGACACAAATTTGACCCTCCAACAAGTCCTGTTGATGTCACAGACCAGGTTGAGGTCATGCACGTGGTTTACTCGAGTAGAGCTTTACTTGTGGATATGCAGTAGTCTCATTAAGGCAGGGTCTGAGATTGCTTTATATGACAGACAGAGGTCACCTCTGAGGAGTCTGTAGGAGACTGAATAGAGGGACAGGGCCTTTAGCCTATCTGTGTAGGGTAGATGTTTGAGGCCCTGGATTCTCCAGGTGAGGAACCGCTGTGGTCTCTCCAGCTGCTGCATGTGCTCTGTGAAGTACATGCCGAAAGGGGAATTGTACTCAATAATGGGTGTTATAATGGAAGAATACAGGGATATGACCACCTTGTCCTTGGATAAGATACCCTTACTAATGAGGTGGGCCATGTAGAAAAAATTCCATACAATCGAGGCAATATGGTGTTCAAAAGTCAGTTTGATATTAACCCGGGTGCCTAAGTCCCTCTCTACCTTGTTATTAATGTGATATTTTGTGGGAGTGTCACTCTCCCCAAAGGAGATGAAGATGCATTTTTGGCATTCAGTTTGAGGCCATGTTTCTGGCACCAGTCATTTGTTTGCGTGAGACCCTCTTGCAGGATATCCACATCACTAGGGGAATTGAGTCTATATTATGAGATCAAAAACCCGTTTGAGCAAATCAGAATTGAGCAACACATATAGCGTGAACTATGGTAACAACGAATGTTCAAAACTGCAAAACATGAAATGTTTAAGTGTCATGTTTGGCCCGTCTGCAGTATAGCTCCTTAAGGTAAGTGTGCGAAAGTTATGGACCTTAAGGTTAGGGTGCGGGTTAAGGTAAGTGCATAGACAGGTAATGTATTAAGGTTTAGTGTAGGGTTAGAAGTAGGGTTTTGTTAAGTGTATGTGTGTGGATTATTTGTTTTGTTTGGGTATCTGTCTGTAGGGTAAGTGTGCGATAGTTACAGACCTCAGAGTTAGTGTGCGGGTTAAGGTATGTGCATAGATAGTAATGTATGTAAGGTTTAGTGTAGGGTTAGAAGTAGGGTTTGGTTAGTGTATATATGTGTTTTATTTATTATGTTTGAGAATGTAGTATGTGGCGCGCGGTGTTGTTGGCCGACTATGACGATTCGAGATTTGAAATTTCGCGGTTTAGGGAGTTCGGCGTATTTGCGGTTCATGCTATGTGTGTCGGTGTTGTGGTGTTCGCTCAAACAGGTTTTTGATTACAATAATATAGACCCAGGGGAATTGATGACAGCACCCAGCTTGCAGTCATCTGCAAACTTGGTGAGCCATAGCCCACTGGTTTTGGCCTGCACCTCAGTTTTTGGAGTTCTCACTAAACTAAACTATTCTTGTGAACATTTTTATTCCTGTGCTACTTCAAAAGATGTTTATATGTTTAAACAGCACTACTGTACTGAAAATCAAACTACCTCATATAGTGTCTTATCACTGTTTGCCACCTGGTTACAGCTGACTGTTAACTCTGAGTCACAGTAAATTTAAAAGTAAGAAAAAAAATAAGTTCATCATGTAAAGTAATTCCTTTCCATTACTTGTATAGTATAGAAGAAAAAAATAAATAAGAAATGAAAGATTGGTCCACTGAAAGAAACCCAAAGACACTGGAACATACATGTGATGTAATCTTTTTTATTAGATCAAAGCATGTTTAGAGTTAATAGCTCCCAATGATGGGCTTATGCCAGCTTGAAAGGTCAAGTAATAACAAAAACTATTGTTGGCCAATAAATGATCATGTTTGTTTGTTTATTTAGATTTGTTTTTTTTTTTTTTTGGCTTCCCTACCCAGTCTCAAGGAGAAATTCTCAGTAGCTTGCAGAAAAAAATGTTGAATGGCATTACATTGTATGTTTTTTCCATAGGAAATCATTGCAAGTGGAATTTTTAAGCGCACACCGGCACTGATTTACTTTCACAGGAGATTAGCCCCATCTATGTGTAAATATGACTATGGAGTTAGTATGTATAAGTTGAAGCTTGCCCCCTGCAAAAAAGAAGAAAAATTGATTGTTTTACCCTTTTGGTTTTCGAGAATTTATTGTTCTGTTACAATGTCTTAGGAAGTTGGTATTTCACAGTAGAAGCTTTTTTTTTTTTTACATTTAAATCAAGTATGAACAACATAGAAAATGTGATAATTAATTAAATAAATAATTCAAATAAAACTATAACAAAAATACAAGTCATTTGATCAGACAGTTCTGGAGTCAAGCCAAAAAGAGGCTTGTACCTAGTGCATTTATCTGCTGAACAAATAATTAAAAAACAGCAAATCAATATATTTCACATGACTGCCTTTATTTTAGTTTAAGAAATAAAATGTTCAGGTTTTTATCTTTCACATTTCCCAGTTTCTGACTTAACTCACAATCAGCTGTTTCATGCATAATTAGTTAAATAAATGGGTAATCAATGGCTTAACAAAAGATTACCACACTACATAAAATAGACCATTTGTAGCCACACACACACTCAAACACACACACACACACACACACACACTCACACACACACCATCGTCCCCACACACAAACACAAGCTCTGTACTACATAAAATAGTGCCCCGCACACACCCCCTACTTAAATATTCTAACTCCGAGGTCACACTACATACAAATCCACACAATACACCACCACACAAGCTACATTCTCCTTGCACACACAAACACACATCCCAGCAACAAAACACACTAACACACACCACAGCCCCAACCCCAAACCCTTAACAAATAAACACTTATCTGGATCCACAACCCCAGCAAAACACCAGAAGTGCTAATTCAAAATCTCTGGTGTGCGAGGTTTTGAATTTTGTACTTCTGAGACAACGTTATTTTCAGGATTCCTCTTTATGGGCTCGAAATGCTGAATTTAGATATTTCAGTATTTCGAGCTTCTAAAGTGAATCCATATATATATATATATATATATATATATATATATATATATATACATGGGTCTCCTTCTGTTTGTCAAAAACATACTTTCACCACAAACAGAAGGTCAAAACCACTTAAGCAAAAGTGCATTACATCAGAAGTGCACTTTCGCGAAAGCCGGTTTGCGAAAGCACGTTACAGTGGGGATTAGTATACTTAAGAAGGGGGGTGTGGGTTTGCAGGGGGGCTTGCCCCCCCCTACAAAATAGTGTTTGTAGTAGTTTTGTATTTTATTTTCCAATTCGGTGAATCAGCTTTCTTGAAAGTGCACTTTTGATGTAGTGCACTTTCACGGAATTGGGGTTTTACTTTTCTTTTTCAAGACTGTGAAATTTCGATAAAGAAAAGTAGACCCATAAATATATATATATATATATATATATATATATATATATATATATATATATATATATATATATATATATATATATATATATATATATATATATATATATACATATATATATATATACACACACACACACACACACACACACACACACACACACACACACACACACACACACAGAGGTATGCCCAATGATAGAGTATTAATAAACATAAACAGGCTATGTGTGTGTGTGTGTGTGTGTGTGTGTGTGTGTGTGTGTGTGTGTGTGTGTGTGTGTATAAATATATATATATATATATATATATATATATATATATATATATATAAATATATACATGTAGGGCACTGGATCAACTGTGCACCAACACTGATACACAGAATCCTGACATGAAAATGTTGAATCGATAAATGTAGACACATTCTGCATGTTTCATTCAGCAAACCAACTACAAGTGTTTTTGCAGGAGGCAAACCCACCTGCACCCCCACATCCCCAACTAATTATATATACTAACTCCAAAATTGCACAATCACCAGGGAAAGGGAAAATTCCCCTACCTAGGAATTGTCAGTGTCACACACCTGTCAATCATTTGTGTGCATCGATCAAATGGTGTCTATCAAACAATTGTTGGTGTAGGTGCGCAGTCGATCCACTGACCAACACCAATATATTTCTGTGTGTGTGTGTGTGTGTGTGTGTGTTTGTGTGTGTGTGTGTGTATTTATATGTTTATTACATATTGTACATATGGGAGTATAAGCTCTTGTTAATGAGTCCACAACTGGTTTTAATGAGACAGGTTTCACTATGAGACTGTGGTACAGACATGATCAGGAAATATGCCATTTCCCTATTGTAGTACAATGCTGAAGTTGGTATATATAATTAACGGGGGTTGGGGGAGGTTCTCTTTTTAACATTTTTCAATCCTTTGTGGGTTGATGAATTTGCTGTTCAAACATTAGTTAACAATGGTGCTTGGTTAATGCTTCCGTATGCTGAGAAAAGATGTGGTTCCAATATATATCTTTATATCTGTATATCTATCTCTATATATATTATCTGGTCTGCTTTATAGTATCTAAAACCCACTTACATGAAAGTGACAAGACTGAGACAACAACAGTGAAACAGCAGTTCCACTCTTCACATCAACAGCAGTTTACTGAGGGTAAGGAGGTAGTCAGCCAACAGTTGTAAGTTTGCTCTTTTCTCTACTATAGTCTGACCTTTGAGTTGATGTGTTTAGTTAGGGGTTGTGTGGCAGTGCAGCCCCCCAAATTGAGGGGGGGTGTGAGGGTTCATAGTGTTTCTCTATGATTTGTTTTGAATGTTGGCCGAATGCCTCCTTTTCCTCGGTACACTGTAGGTGATGTGAGGAGTTGATGAACTGCCTTTTCGCTGTTGTTGTCTCGATCATGTTATTTTTGCATAAGTGTTTTTTCAATATTATGAAGTGGACACACACACACACACACCTATACATATATATATATATATATATATATATATATATATATATATATATATATATATATATATATATATATATATATATATATATATATATATATATATATATATATATATATATATATATATATATATATATATATATATATAGATATATATATATTTATATAGATAGATAGATATATATATATATATATATATATATATATATATATATATATATGGGTCTACCTCGATCCAAAGAAACCATATCCGGAATGTAATTCGGCGATCCCTTTTTTGCAAAAGTGCATTTTTTTCAAAAATACAGTTTTGTGAAAATGTATATAAGTGAACAGCAACGGAAGATGTTGCTTAGATCGCAGCACAGCAGGGATAAGGGAACATACCCTTTTTTCCCATTGTAGTGTGATCTCAGAGTGAGAATATACAAGTAGCAGAGGGTAGGGGGTGCAGGGGCGCTTGCCCCCTGCATAAACGTGGTTAGTGTGTTGTTTTTTTGTTCCGCTTAGTTTTATTTTGCGAAATGCACTTTCTGGCAACAGGGGTCGCAAGATTATATTTTGTTGATTGAAATAAGAGACATACATACATATATATATATATATATATAATATATATATATATATATATATATATATATATATATATATATATATATATATATATATATATATATCTATATACATATATATAGACGGGTCTACTACGGTTGACTGAAAACTCACTTGATTGAAAATGAAATTACCAGGACCACTTCACTGAAAGCTCACTTCACTGAAAACACACTTGACTGAAACTCATTTCATTGAAAGTTATTAATGGCCTTTTCCGTACTGTAGTGTGACCCTGGAGTTAGTATATAAAGTAAGGGGGGGTGGGAGGCACAGACCCCCCCCACATTGGGGGGGTGGGGCTAGGCCCCCCACATATCTTGGTTATATATTCTCTTTTGGAAACAGTTACTTATTGCACTTGTAAGTATCACTGTGTATAGTTTAAAATGTTTATAATATGTGGGGGTCTGTGCCTCCCACATCTCCCCTTACTTTATATACTAACTCCAGGGTCGCACTAGAGTGGGGAAAAGGCCATTTATAACTTTCAACAAAATGAGTTTCAAAGAAATGAGTTTTCGGTGAAGTGAGCTTTCAGTGAAGTGGTCCTAGTAATTTCATTTTCATTCAAGGGAGTTTTCAATCAACCGTAGTAGACCCATTTAGATTTATATATATATATATATATATATATAGATATAGATATAGATATATATATATAAAAATAGATAGATAAATAGATAGATAGATAGATAGATAGATAGATAGATAGATAGATAGATAGATAGATAGATAGATAGATATTTAACAATAATTAACAATAAATTCCTGAGCGTCCTTGACTCCCATGCTCCTGCACGTCCTATAAAGACTAAATCTAATACTGCTCCATGGCTCACAAAATAAACTAAGATAAAAATCAAACTTAGAAATATAGCCTGGACCAAATGGCGAACAGCCAAAGCCCCCCTTGACCAAGTGAGATATCATCAACTTAGAAATGATACAAAAAAACTCATTTTGCCAGACAAAAAAAAAAACTACTACCAGAACCTCCAGTTTAAACACTAAAACAATCCCCAAAAGTTTTGGGCAGGTATTAACTGACTTCTTCATCTAGGGCAATCTACTACCCCAACCCCATCAAATTACACCCATAAATCCCCAGAAACTGCTGCCACGGCCTTGAATAACTTTTTCACTGAAACAATTCAGTCCTTAGCTAACCAACCTACTCCCATCCACTCTAAATATACCACTAACACACCCACTTCTCACCCCCCCTTTAACTTCCAACCTGTCTCTGCCACTTTTATCCAATCCCTTATCAAAAAACTAAAAGCAACCACCCTTTCTGCTAATCTCCTTCCTGCAGCGTACCTACAAAAAGCCAACAACGCCATAGCATTCCCCATCTCTACCCTAATCAATAGAACACTAACAGATGAATCTATCCCCTCAATCTGGAAAATATCCCATGTTATCCCACTCTACAAAGGTGGAAGTTCAACAGAACTGTCCAAATACAGATCCATTGCCATTCTCTCACCACTAGCCAAATTAATGGAGAAGTGAGTTCATAAGCAGCTTATGGACTATCTCATTCAGAACAGTCTGCTTGCCAGCTCTCAGCATGGCTTTAGGCCACATCACAGCACTATCTCCACCCTCCTTTCTTTTACAAATACTATATTCCAAATAGGAACAACAACAGGCTATCTTCAGGTCTTTCTAGACCTGTCAAAGGCCTTTGATATGGTCAACCACAAATTACTCATTCATTCCCTAAAATCCATCTCCCTAGATAACCATGCTATTCAGTGGTTCCTATCCTATCTGAATGGCAGACAACAGACTGTATTATGGCAGGGCAAACTGTCCACCCTGCTACCTCTCACCCTTGGTGTCCCTCAGTGCTCTATTCTATCTGATGCAACCTGCATTCAATATGCAAACACAGTTGAAAATGTGCTCTCTAATCACCATCTGTTGTCAAATCCCCAAAAAACTAAACTACTCCTCTTTACCCCCACCAGTAGATCCGCCCAATTTTCCTTCTCCATAACATCCAACAACGGTACCTCTATCTCTCCAGATAACCATACTAAGGTTTTAGGAGTAATAATAGACAATAATCTCAAATTTGATCTGCAAATCAATAAAACTATAAAAATCATTAAGAAGATTAGCTCTTTATATAGAAGCAAACCTTTTCTAACTCCATTAGCTAGGCCTGCAATCATCCCGCTCACACCTACTCTCTCCCCTTCTATATGCCTCCCCCATACTCTCCAATTTCAGCAAAACTGAACTTAGTAACCTCTCTTACTGTTACAACCATATTGCCAGATTTGCCATAGGCTCAACATATAGGACACATCACTTTCAAAACCTCAGTCTTCTCGGGTGGCTAGAATTGCCTAGCCTCCTTCTGTTCAATCAGCTTATAGTAGCACACAAAATTCTGTACCAACCTGAAAATACTCTGATACTCAAAAATATCATAAAGCCATACAGTAATTCTAGGCAACTGTGACCATCCAATAGACTGCTGGTCCAAACCCACAAAGCCATTAACTCAGCTGGTGACTCCCTGTTTGCCAACGTCATTGGTAAAACTTTGAATTCACTTCCATCTAACCTTACCCTTGAACATTCTTTAAGTCTCTTCAAAAAAGGCCTCAAACAGTATTTTAAAGAACACTGACTTTGTCCCTGTACTAAACCTGATTAATCACTACTTATTCAATGCCTTATTTAAATTAATATTGTATGCATCACTTGCTCATAATAGCTTGCTGCAACCTGTTGTTTTTGTATACCATTACACACTGTGTATATTGTGAGTACCTACTAGAGGGCTTTGTAAATATGTTTGACTCATATCTGTTATGTTCTATCTGTGTTATCTGGAGCTTTTCTCCCTGGGCCTCCACTGAAAATGGACATATACCCAGTCGGACAATCCCGGTAAACAAATGTAAAATAAAATAAAATAAATAAACTATATAGATATGTACAATTTTAGAATTTGTATCTACATTTTCTTGTCTGGGTTGGTCCCATTAGGTCAGTGATCTCTTTTCCTGACACACCTACTAAGTTAAATTTCATCAAAGGCAACAAGAAACTTCCTATACTCTTTTCGATAAGTACTGTGGAACTTTTACATCCATGTTAGCTATACCACCATTTCAGCAGATGAGACATTGGTCTAATATCTCATCTGAAGAAATGCATAATCAGGAATACAGCACCCTGTTATACTGCACTACACATCATTACTGGGACATGGTGTTGGAAGCAGCACCCACAGTCTTCTGATCTTCTTGCACTAAAGGTGAGTGTGTGCGCGCGCGCACACACACACACACACACACACACACACACACACACACACACACACACACACACACACACACACACACACACACGCACACACACACACACAGCAATGTGTAAAACAACCAAATTCAGACAAAAGAGAAATCTTGATGTTCTACCCTGCATACTTAAATATAATGTAGCTATTTTAAAAGCCAAGTTTGATCCCCAGTAAATGACCTTAAATAGTTTTTGTCTCTCTCTCTCTCTCTCTATATATATATATATATATATATATATATATATATATATCTCTATATATATATCTATATATATATATATATATATATATATATATATATATATATATATATATATATATATATATATATAGGTTCACTTCTAAATGCCGAAATCTCGAGTTTTAGAAAACCGAACCCAAAACATCGAGATTTTGGTATCTCGACATTTAAAAGTGGGGAAGAAAAAGACAGATACCTAAAATAAAGTGTTTGCAGGGGGCAAGCCCCTTTGCATCCCCCACATCTCCCCCTACTTAAATTTACCAACTCTGAGATCGCTCTACAGTAAAGAGAATGGTAATGTTCCTGTTGCACTTACCGTTCTCTTCACTGTAGCGCAATCTCGGAGTTGATATATTTAAGTAGGGGGGTGTGGGGGTGCAGGGGGGCTTGCCACCCTGCAAACACTTTATTTTAGTTCATTTGTGTTTTTTTTTCACTTTTAAATGTTGAGATACCGAAATCTCAGTGTTTTGGGTTCGTTTTTTTAAAACCCGAGATTTTGGCATTTAAAAGTGGACCTATATATATATATATATATGTGTGTGTGTGTGTGTGTGTGTGTGTGTGTGTGTGTGTGTGTGTGTGTGTGTGTGTGTGTGTGTGTGTGTGTGTGTGCGTGCGTGTGTGTGTGTGTGTGTAGACACATATATATATATATATATATATATATATATATATATATATATATATATATATATATATATCTACATATAGATATGTAGACACACCAACACACACACACACACACACACACACATATATATACATATTTATATATATATATATATATATATATATATATATATATATATATATATATGTGTGTGTGTGTGTGTGTGTGTGTGAGTGTGTGTGTGTATGTGTGCGTGTATAAAGATATAATTGCAAATTAATGCATTGGCTTCAAACATTAACATTAGAAATGTCCATTGTTCCTTGTGTATTGATATTAAAAAGTAGTTAAAGAATCCATGAGACCTGAGAGCTTATCTGTAGGCAATGCTTGATAATTTCTTGATCTGATGTTGTCTCTTCCATCCGTTCTGAATGAAAGAATCTTTAAATTCAAACATATCCATCTTCAGCCACTTTTCAGACTCTGGCTCAAAGATCAGACTTCTCTTCTTACCCATAATCTCCCACCTAGCACTGATTTATCTCATATCTTATTTGCCACTCAAATGCTATGGAAGCAGATCTCTTTACTCATTGCTACTGAAAGTTTTTTTTAGGCAGAAAAGACTGTTTTTTTGTTTTTTTTTTTGGTTTTGTTTTTATTTCTTTTTATTCTTTTTCATTGCCCTTAGGGTTTTCTTAGTGGTTTTTCTTCTCTCCTCCCTACCTATCCTACAGGGAAAAAAATCTGTCTTTCTTAGTGAAGGGTTAATGTTGTTTCCCACTTCCCTCCTGTCTGTCAGGCAGCAGTTAGGCTTAGATTTAATAGTCTCTCTGCTTGGCATTCCTTTTCTTTTTCTTCAATGATTTTTTGCTATTTGGCATTGCTTTGTTGTTATGGTTGCTGTTATGTGCTGGCATTTCTTTTTCTTATTGATCGAATAAGCCATCTGGCTTTAATAAGTGCATTGCTTCTGGGCACAAAATTTCCAGTCAAGATGCCCACTGAAAGTGCTTTTAATGTTTAGGGGCTTTGTACCTTGAGCAAGCCTGCTAAGCTTATCCTGCCTTTGGGGCTAGAGCATAAATGGAAGGAACAATAAACCTATGTTTAAGGGGATTCACCTGCCCACTTCCAGTGTAGTTTCCCCTTGCCAGCTTCCTCATCTTCTTCCATTTCTTTGAAAAATGAAGGAGAAGTCAAACAATAAGAAGAAACAGAAAGAAAATATCTCCTCTAAGAAACATTCTCTATACTGATCAAGTTTGTCAGGTCCTGCTCCAGAGATTCCTAAACTATTGGATACATATTCAGCTTCCAAGCCAGTCAGGGTTAATTCTGCTCCTCCTCCATTTTCAGGGCCCAGGTTCTCTCCTGATTCTGTTAGCTCTATGTTATGATCACTTTTCTTAAAGGAAAGGTCTTTCCAGAGATTGTCATGGCATCCGTCCATGTCTTTGTCCTTGAGATCGGTGTAGTCCTCCAGGAATTTGTCAGACATCGACAATATTTATGAGGAAGTTTTGATGACCAAGATCCTGCTGGTGGTTCTCCTGGTGCCAACTGCTGTCAGGCAATCGGGACTTACCTCTGCTTCACCCCAATTATCTTTCTTTCTCTGACCCCACCTTTGGTTTTGGTGCCTGTAGATCCAAGTGGACCCCAAGAAATGTCTGCTTTGGAACCAAAGGAATGGACACTGTCAACTCTGATCATATCTCTGACTCGATCAATGCCAAGTGCCTCAGACCTTGATGGGTCTCAGAGTTGATGGGTTAGAAGAAGTATTTCAAGGTCAGGATCAACTCTATAGCTTTCAGAGCTGCCCTTTTCTCTAGGATCTTTGGCTCTTGACAGTTTGACCACAACATCAATGTCTGAGACAAGCTGAATAAGTCCTCAGAGCTTGCCTTTATTTGATTCCTTGGAACCTACAGGGACTGCATCTTGGTCCATTCCAGCATCACATTTCAAGGCCATCAAGACAATACTCTCATAGCCTGGGTAACAGGATTTCTTACCCTACTCAGATCCTCCTCTAACCCTATGGAGTTCTTCTGATCCTGCCTCCTCTCTCCCCATCACGTTAGGACAGCCAGCCCTTCAAATTCTCAAGACAACTCACATTGTGGACTCCCTGTCAGCTTTGGAGTCTTCCCCAGAGTATCCCTCTGCAGAAGCTCACTAAACGCATATGTGCAAAACAAGGCACATAGTGTCTCTAAAGGAGTCCTTCACTGAAAATACAGATTTCAATGAGGAGAAGGAAGGACCCCAAATCCCACTCTTGACGATGTCTCCTTTGGTGAGGTCCTAGTGCAATTTAAGATAAAAGAGGGGATGGTTCACAGATTTCCCCCTCCAGGAGGAATCAGTATTCCTCAAAACCTTTGTGTTTGGTCCATCTGTTTCTTGGGTTGTCCCTCCTGCTAATGAGCTAGTTTATATGGTTTTGAGATGGGCATCAAAGGGACCAGATGTGGTTGTGCCAATCCCCTGAAAACTTTATAAAATTCTAGTTTCCCCAAACGATGGGCCCTTCTGGAGCAAGGGTTCTGCTGTAAATTCTATGGTGGTAGAGGCAACCATCAAGAAAGAGCTCACTGAAGAGGGCTCTACTATCTAACTCTCTAACAGAAAGTCCAGGGCCTTGGACAAGTATGGAAAGTGAGTGTATGCTTCAGTAACCTTCATTCCCAGGGTGCTGAACTATTTGGTCCATGTCTACATGCTTGTAGAAGGCCTTGATGAAGGAGTTATCCAATTCTCTCATCAGGTCCTTGTCTGCAGAAGATAAGAAATCAGTCATTACACAGCTGGCTACACCCCAGTCCCTCTCAAATATGTCCAGGTGCTTTATCTCTCATGTGGCTGATGCCACATCTAAAGCAGAAAGCACCAGAATAGCTGTTAGCTGTTCACCAGCATGCCTGGGTGTGTATCTCTAACTTTGTGGAGCACTTCAAGATGTCCTTCTTTAACAATCATTATGACAGATCAATCCTATTTGGACCTAAAGTTAAACAGATGTTGTGTAGAAATGAACAGGATAGCAAGACCTTGTCTGCCATGAGGATATACCTTTCTATCACTTAACAGACATTTTCCAGAAAAGAAAATGGTGATAAGAAATTGTGATTCTGCAAGTCTCAAGGCTTAGCTCCTAATACTTCTGGCGATAATCATAATGGACATCAACCCCATAGCAGAGATTGGCTGTAAAATCAAGGTGATTGTCTGACAGGCCTTTTCAGTGCTCTTGAATGGTTGACAGACTGCTGCACTCTGGATGCAGCTGAGGACGCTTGCCTCTGCACCCTATCTCTAAAGATGAATGGGTGCAGAGAGTCATAACCAGAGGCTATATGATCCCTTTCCTTTGTCATCCCCCTTTCTCAAGAAGACTTCTCAATGTTTCTCCCACACAATGAAAGGCAACAGTACAGGAGATTAAAAAAAATGCCATTCAAATAAGTCATCCAGTAGATGCCACCAGACTAGCTCTGGTCCAGAGTCTAATCAAGGTTCTTTTTGGTGTCAAAGAAAAATGGGGACCTCAGGATTATGTTGGATCTCAGACATCTGAGCCTTTATGTAAGTTTCAGATGGCCATGGTACAGTCTATCCAACCACTGTTGAGTAAGGATGATTGGACTTGCTCAACAGACCTGCAGAATACATACTACCACACAAAAATTGGCAGATGATCCAGAACATTCCTCCACTTTTAGCTGGTTGCCAGACACTTCCAATTCAGAGCCCTGCTCTTTGGTCTCACCCCAGGTCCATGGCTGTTCACCAACTGCATGGCAGTAGTCACAACTCATGTCAGACTGCAATGGTTCTGAGTGTTCCCATATCTGGATTTCTGGCTCAGAACCACTCCCACCAGGAATCTTCTTATACAAGCCAGGAACTCTTTGCCCAGGTATGTTCCCAGTTGGGAATAGCTGTCAACCACATGAAGTCAAAATTGCAGCCTGTTCAAATGAAAGAGTTCATTGAGACCCATCTGAATAAATAACTGCAGATACCCAAATTGCCAGAGTCAAAGATTTGCACCCTTCAACCTCAAGCATTGTCAGTGCTCTCCCATCAAAATCACCCAGATGGGAACATTTT
The DNA here is from genome assembly GCF_019279795.1 of Protopterus annectens. Taxonomy (NCBI): domain Eukaryota; kingdom Metazoa; phylum Chordata; order Ceratodontiformes; family Protopteridae; genus Protopterus; species Protopterus annectens. The sequence goes on from NC_056726.1 coordinate 1,910,411,145, forward strand.
GTGTCTCTTAGGCTCGCTAGCAACCTTAATTATCTTAGCCCCTCTAGTCATATTTTAAATTAGAGTGTTACAGTCGACTCTTGCAGTCAAGTGGTCAGTGATGTCTCAACTACTAAACTTTCCTGTGTGTCACCCAGATTTACAGAAGTCATGTTCAGATGTAATTGCACTCTCTGATAGTTTCTGAGGTTTATACTTTTCTTCTTTCTTTCCCCAGGCCACAGTGACCACACACACACTCCACAACCTGGGTGGGAGGGGGTATTTCTTGAGAAAAATGGTCCCAGGCACTTGGTCTCCCTACAGACAACAGTCTTCACATCAATGTCCTGGAGATGAGGGCAGTTCTTCTAGAATTGCAGGCTTTTCAGGATTCCCTTCCCAGGGGAGTGATTGCCATTCAACAAGACTATATGTCAATGGTTTAGTACATTAACAAGCAAGGAGAGCACCCACTATGTTGAGAAGCCATGAGGAAATGGTAGTGCACAATGTCTTCTCACCATTTTCTGATGGCAAAGCACATCCCAGAAATGTCCAGTGTATTAGCAGACAAGCTGAGCAGTTCTCTTCGTCTACTTCATAAGGGGTCCCTCAAGCCAACAGCAGTGGAACAGATTTTCAACTTCTGATGCTGACCTTTCTGCAATCTCTTTGCCACCCACTCCAATACCAAATGCAGTAGATACTGCCATGATTCTTCAAGATGGAGAGTCCCCAAGGGATGTTCTGCACCACAGTTGACCCCTGGGTATTTTGTACACATATCAGTGTAATGCAAGGCAATGGTGATTCTCTTTGCCCCCTACTGGCCTCAACAGGTGTGGTTTCCATTCCTTTGTTTTCATCTGATTCACCTACCATGGGTGCAGGACCCAGCTCCAGACATTGTCTCTCGCCTGTCCAGGATGCCATACCTGGACATTAGAGCATTCATATTAACAGCATATTTTTTCCTGTTCCTATGATAGTTAGACAGTCCATGCTTTTGTAAAAGGTTGTACTTATGTTGACTCCCTCACAGATACTCTGCCAGAAAAATATGCAAAAGTAAATGGAAGAGATTTTCTCTTTGGGTCTCTGGCAGGGCTAGAAATCTTTTCTAAGCTTCTCTCCCTGCTATCTTGGATATTCCAGCGGGTCTTTTTGATGACTGAGCTAGCTATTCTACAGGCATGTCTTTGCATCTTGAGGAATTGTTCCTTTTGCGTGATGTAGTTGGCTTTGCTGTAGAAAGCGAATAAACTTGATGTGAGGTAAATCAGTGCTAAAAGGAGAATTCTAGGTAAGGGAAGGAGCCAGATCCTTGAATTCAAAGTCTGAAGAGTGTTCAAAGTCAGGACCTTTCAGATCTGAAGACCCATCCACTGAGGAGGATAGAAGCACAAAACTCAGATCTATTATTAAAGTAAGTATATAACTTATTTTTTGTGTGTTCTGAACAAAGCCAATTTGGTTCAACCTCACTAACTAGAAGGTAAATGAGCAAAAACAGGCATAATTCAACAACTACGGTATGAGCTTGAAATGATTCTATAAACAGTCCTTTCAACTTCTGGGGGAACTTAGGATTAGGAAAATATGAAAAGGTCATCTGTTCCTGGGTCCGTCCATTTTGCTGTTTTGTTCAGTGACTACAGTATTTCCACACAAGCTAAGTACCCCCCAATACACACAAGCTAAAGGTGTGGTCTTAGAGCTGCTTGGATTATGTAGTCTGCCCAAACTCTCTTTCATTATAGGTTTAGAAGGAAGGGCCTGACCTCCATTTGACTCTGCAGTGTATTCTCTTAGCATCTTTAAGATCTTTCATACATCACCTTTAAAGTGACACTATTCTTCTCACTGACTGAATCCATTCTGAGTCACTTGGCATCTCAGACTAACAGCAAGTCTTTGGCCGCTTTGAGCCTGCCTCAAAACAGGGAAGTCTTATCCACTCAGCAGCATTTTATATTTCCTGATTCTTTATACTTTGAATCTCATGTTTTACCAATGTAATAGATCTTCTTTGCCGATCATTTGTAATTCTTCTAACAGAAGATAACTATTGTAAGTGGTTTGCTGTTCTTATTAGTCATTTAGTTGAATCCGACTCTTTATGACCTCAAGGATAACAGCATGACAGACCTGTTTGTTAAGAACTGTTTTTTTTTAAAGTTGTTGCAACTTCATATTCATTAGCTCAGTAACGAAATCTATGTACCCTAGCCTATACTTCCTATTTATTATTTTGCCAGCAGTCATTTCTCGCATATTAATGTATTCTCTAGTGAGTCCTGTCATTGCATTATGTAACCAAAGTATTTGAGTTATGGGTGGTATTCATAGTCAGTTGTACATGAGAGCAGCTGCACTTGCACAAGTGGCAGACACGAACAAACAAAGTGCAATTCAGAGTGCAGTGTTACCAATGTGACCAATCTTCTACAAGTAGCAAGAAAAGACATAGTCCTCTCTGGACTATATGAAGAGGGACATGACTGAGCTCACTGAATATGTGTCCCAGACAGGTATGTCCCTAGCCTTAAGCAGCATCCTACCATCACCCAGAATGATGCCTCAATACAAACAGAAAATGATTGACTTTAACAATTGGCTTCGTTTCTGGTGTCATTCCAAGGGAATCCAGTACCTGACAACCTTGGAGGACATGATTGACAGACCACGATGCTTTGCCAGAGATGGCCTTAATCTGTCTCCCCTGGGCTTTAGGCTTCAGGCAAAGGCTCTTCCCTCCCCCATAGTGCCTTTTTTTAGGCAAAGTCATAAGCACAAAATTACCAACATGAAAAATTCTTCTAAATGAAATGTAAAGGTCATGCTGCTAAACGCTAGGAGTCTTAGCATGAAACTGCACTCATTGCAAGGATTCCTTGTCCTGGAGGATTCTGTCATTTGTGCAGTCACTGAAACCTGGTTCAAAGCTGTGGGGAGCACCCCAGCCTTAACAGGTTACTCATCCTACCATACTTTTAGACCCCAAATGAAGGGCTACAAACTCAAAGGAGGTGGAGTTTCAAAGACATACACACCTCCAAGCTGGTCAAATAGTATGAGGCACAGGAGACACTCCAAGTGCAGTTAACTGTTGACAAAACACCTATTCAAATCATAGCTAGATACAGAACCCCAACCATGACTCAGGATGCCCACCCACACCTATCTGGACCTACTTGAATCTATCAAGATCCAACCCTCTGCCCTCATCCTGGGTGACTTTAACTACCCAACCATACAGTGGAAGACCTATTCTAGCCCAAAATTGAATGCTCAGAGATTCCTCAACTTTGTAAATGCCAATGCATTGTATTAGCTGGTTGAGACCCCTAGGAGAGGTGAAAATATCCTGGACCTGGTCTTAACCAACATGAGTAACTACTGTAGCACCCATGCAATGTCATCCTCCTTGGTAAGATCTGACCATAAAGCGATCACATTTGAAGTCACCCTCTCCCATAGCAACCACCCCCACCCCCTTATTAGGGTCAAATGAAAAAACTTTTCAAAAGCTGACTACAATCTCCTCAGAGCAGGTATAAACAGTTTCACAACCTCTGTCCCTTCAATTGGAACTAGTACTAATGTCCAAGCCTACACCAAAGGACTACATAAGCACCTACATAGCTGTATGGACTCAGCAATACCTGATAGGACCAAATCATCTTCCTCAAGGAAGAATAAACCTGTCTGGTGGACAGCAGCAATAAACAAACTCTATAATAAAAGGAAATAATTGCTGTCTAGGACCAAGAAGGAACAGATGACAAGTTGTAAGCAATTTCTCCTTTGTCTGAGCAAGCAAATAAGGTCACTGGTGAAATCCTCTAAGGCTAACTTTGAGTCCAAGTTGGCCACATCCACGATGGACAATCACAAGGCCGTCTTCACATATATCTGCAATCTCAAAGGTAACACCCAAATCTGCTCTGAACTGGTGGTGAATAACACCAAATACACAAACACCATAGCTATAGCCAACCTGCTGGCAGACAGGTTCAGTTAAAACTTCACCCCCTTGTCCCCCATCAGTAGACCAGGACATCCCCAGCACTTGCTCACCTCCCCTCATCACCAGGAAGCAGGTCCTTAATGCCCTGTCAAAGGCAAAAAATACATTCACCATGGAACCCGATAGCATCCTTGGCTGTATACTACATGAACTCAGGCATGAGCTCTCAGCTCCATTAGATAACCAATTCAACCAAAGCCTGAACACCGGCTTCATCCCAGCTGAATGGAGGACAGCCACTGTTGTCTTGTTACACAAAGAAGGAGTTTCCACTGACCCAGGCAATTATAGGCCCATCAGCTTAACTAGCCTGATCTGCAAGACCATGGAATGCATTATCATAGACCTTATAAACAAGGACATTGGCAACCTCCAAATGCTTGACCCCACACAGTTTGTTTTTGTCAAAGGGATAGCATGTCTGTTAAACCTGGTCAACTTGTTTGAAACAGTCACCAAACCCATGGATGAGGGGAAGATGGTGCACACCACCTACTTTGTCCTAGCCAAAGCCTTTGACACTATTCCCAACTCAGGAAAAATAGATAAACTCTCCCAGCTAGGACTCAACCCATATGTTTCCAGATGGGTAGCTAACTGGATCCCTGATAGAACCCACTCAGTCAAAGTAGGGGAAGCCGCCTCTAGTAGTAGACTCGTAACAATTGGTGTACCCCAATGATTGGTCTTGGTGCCTCTACTGTTTGGGATATACTTTTCTAAGGTCCAAGTCAAAACCAGTGGTCTGTGGCTGACCAAGTTTGCAGATGACTGCAAGCTGGGTGCTGTCTAAAATTCCCCTAGTGATGCGAACATCCTCCAAGTAGGCCTTACCCAAACTAATGACTGGTGCCAGAAGCATGGCCTCAAACTGAATGTCAAGAAATGCATCATTATCCTCTTTGAGGAAAATGGCATCCACACTAATAACAATGTACTAAGCATGCAATCAGTCGTGAGGGGCTTGGGCACCTAGGTTGATAGCATCCTCACTTTTGACCACCACATTGCCTCCATTGCACAGAAGGCTTTCTACATGGCCCACTTCATAAATAAGGGTACTTCATCCAGGAACAAGGACGTCATAACATCCTTGTACTCCTCCCTTATCAGACACATTATTGAGTACATGCCCTCTTCAGCATGTACCATGCCAAGCACATGCAGCAGCTGGAGAGACCACAGAGGTTCCTGACCAGGAAAATCCAGGGTCTCAAACACTTATCCTATACAGATACACTAAAATCCCTGTCCCTCTACTCAGTTTCATACAGACTGCTCAGAGGTGACCTGTGTCTAGCATACAAGGCCATCTCAGACCCAGCCTTGATGGAGTTGCTGCATATCTGTAAGACAAACTCCACTTGAGCAACCAGCACACAAGGCCTTATCCTGGTCTGTGACATTAACAGAATTTAGTGGGATATATTTGTGTCCCAAAGACACCCCCATCTGTGGAATAGACTCCCTCTCCATGTCAAGCAGAGTACCTGTCTAGTCTTCTTTAAAGGGAAGCTGGATGATTGGATGGGAAACAGAAAATACACCCCTGGGACCTCACCTGTATCCCTGCTGGACAGGGAAAACAGGTACTGAATTTGAGGGAACATGGGCAAAATTCTTGGCTAGGCTTATAAGGGTGTCCGGGCCAATAGCCTAGTATCATGCTATGAACCTATGGACCTATGTAAATGAGTGCATAATGACATATAAGTCAGGGGAATTATGTAAACAATGCGCTAACAATATGTTAATGGATTTTCTTTCCCATCTTTGTGAATCAGAGTTGCAGAATGCTACGCAAGTGTGTGCTGTGCACACAAGTTACAAAAAAAAAATCAAGCACTACCATTTCCACATATTTTACAATTGCTGAAGATTCTTAACAGCTTGCTTTGTGATTTTTCATTTTCATGCTGTTGTTGTAGTGATGCAACTTGCTGCAACTGGTGGTGTTAAGCTCCCAAGGAACAGGTCCTACTGTCAATGTCTAACACATTACAGTTTTGAACAACAGGAAGTTCTTGACTGGCTTTATGTGGATAGGGACATCATAGGTTCAAAGGTTTATAGGTTTTATGGGTGTTTACTATGGTAATGACAGCTGGGGGCTTTATAAGCCTAGCCAAGCATCCAAAATGAAATATCACAAGTTTATGTACTGGCCTTTGTAAGTCTAGCCAGACTTCTCAAATGTATTCCATATATTGATGTGCTTTAAAAGTTATTTCAAGGAGTATATATAAGCTAGGGCAAGATTTACAGGTACCCTCTGTCTATTAGAGACATAGATGCTACACCCATCATATATCCCCGATTTCCCATCCACTGGTATAGTTTTCTCTTGAACAGGGATTGGGAAGAGCTCTATTTCCCAAGAATAGGAAGATTGTGCCTGAGAAGGGGAAAGTTTAAATCCCCTAGATTGAGTAATTATGATGCTATTCATTTTGCAGATATGCAAAAGATCCATCCTAGAATGATCCAAGGATGACTTGTATGCCAGGAATAGATGACCTCTCAACAATCTGTAAGAAGCAGATTACAGAAATAGGGCTATGAGACTGTCTGCATAGGACATGTCGTTTATGCCCTGTATTCTTTTTGTAAGGATTCCCTGTGGACATTCCAGTTGTGCGTAAACAATAATAACTAGGCTGACAATAGTGGTATAACCACAAAAGTCAATCCACAAGATATAAGTATACCAGAACCACGAATACCATAGTAACAGCCACTAGATATTGTTTATTCACAAGTAAAACTTTCACAGACAAGCTGATGAAGCAGCTTGTCTGTGAAAGTTTTACTTACGAATAAACAGTATCTAGTAGCTATTACTGCAATATTCAAGTTGTTGCTGTCAGGTACATACCAGAGGTGGTGTTATACTCAATGATGGGCCTCATGAGGGCTGAGTACAGTTGAATAATAACTTCTTTAGACTTAGATGCCATACCCTTGCTTATATTTTGAGCAACATAGAATGATTTCCTTACTACCTTAGGCACATGTTGGTTGAAATCCAAGTTACAATCTACATATATACCTAAATCCTTGACTACTGGTTTTGATCTTAGGGTTATGTTATCAATGAGGTAATTTCCTAGGGTGACTGACTTCCCAAAGGGTACTATTATGCATTTCTTGGCATTGAGTATTATGTTGTGGCTGTGGCACAAGTCCTTGGTGGGATGTCAGTGTTTTGGGGGAATTCTGACTGCTCCTAATTTGCAATCATATGCAGTCTTGGTCAGCCAGAGGTCCTTCACATTGACCTTGATTTCTGAGAAGTAGATGCTAAAAAGGAGCGGACCCAGTACAGAGCCCTGTGGGACTATACTAGTGACTGGCCTGTTTGTGGAGGTGATCTTCCCTATCACAACTTTCTGGGTCCTATCTGAAAGCCAAACAATTATTCAGTGCATAACATACTAGTATATACCTACATCTGTTAGTTTGTTTACAATGCCTGAGTGAGGTATGGTATCAAATGCCTTAGCCAGGTCAAAGTAGACAGAATGCACCATTTTACCCTCATCCATTGCCTTGGTGAACCTCTCAAAGAAGTCCACCAGGATGATTAGGCATGATCTGCCCTTGACAAACCCAAGCTTGGTTGAATCCAGTGTCTGAAGGTTTTCTATGTCTTTATTAATCATTTCCATAATAATCCTTTCAATGGCCTTGCATATGAGAGGAGTCAGACTCAGGAGTCTGTCGATCCCAGGATCCATTGATGGCCCACCCTTGTGTAGAGGAATGACTGTTGCAGTTCTCCATTTGCATGGCACAAAGCCTGTCTAGAGGCAATGGTTAAGCACTGACTTTAGTGGTCCCGATAGGTCTTATTTCAGGCTATTTAGGAGGTAACCTAGGATATTATCCGGGACCGTCACTGTGGTGCTTTTGGCCTTAGATGGTGCACCTTTGAATTGCACCCTAGTGATATTTGTGGGGGGTTATGTTTGATGGTATTTCCTGGAGGCCACTGGGGGGAGAGAAGGGGTAAAACTGGAGCTTAATGTGTTAGCCAGCAGATTTGATATATCTTCTGGCTCCATTTATAATTTTTTCTGCACACTACTATGTACAGCTTTTGAGGTTTAAGAGATAGCTAAAGAAAACCTTGTGTTTTTTTGTTTTTTTTTTTGCCTGGAAGGCAATCTTTACCTCAAAATGGGCTTTATTAGACTTAATTTTCCCTCTTAGTTGTTTGTTTAGATTGATGAAAGTGTTTGATCATGTTGGGCATAGCACTTCTTAAAGTTGCTATTACTTTTTTTTTTCTTTTGTTGTGCAGCCTGTTCATGTTTGGATTCCACCAAGATGGTTTGGTTTTGAGTTGGTTCTTGGGTTATTTTTGGTAGGTACGGTTGTCTCAATGCATTTATTGACTTGATTGTACAGAGTTTAGGCTTTCTATGAACAATTCTGCCTAGGCAGCTGTGTTCACAGGGTTTAGAGAGCTTAAACATTTGACACGTTATCACATAGTAGCAGGAAGTTTGCTTTAGACTAGTTCTTAAATGTTACAGGGTTAGCCAGGGTCACGTAATTGTACTTTATTATGAAACAGAAAGCTTTGCGGTCTGATCTTACCAGAGAGGACACAATGCTGAGGGGGTGGTGGGATGCAGCATTCTCCCATGTTTGTGATTGCCATGTCAAGTACATTTTTTCTACCAGTAGACATATGGACTGTCTGGTCCAGGGTGCTTGTGTTTGCAAATTCCAGGAATCTCTGGGCCTTAACTCATTACACCCGAGTGACACCTCCAGGTGCATCTGTAATTAACTCCTACTGATGCCTCTAGGTGTCAAATATTGCTTGTTGATATTTGCTTCAATAATTCCAAAATCATGCTATGTACAAGGTTTTAACATATTTTATCTTAAAGCTTACACAATTGCAACTCGACTGCATTAATATTTGACATCTGTCTAGTGCAAGTAAATAGACATTAACTTTTGTTTTTATGATATTAATTTATATAGATATAATTTTCATATTTTTATAAATATCTCAGCAACCAAGTAACACAGACAGAACTTGTTAGCCTCATATGAAAGCTCTCAGCTAGATTAATAAAATGCTGCTGACTGTGTGTGTGTAACTTGAGTGGTTGCTGAGATATTGTAAATTGTTTGCAAAATATTACCAATATAATACTTAGAATCTAAAGAATACTACCACTATAAAAATAGCTTATGCAGAGTGCTGCCCCCCCTGACATCTCAGATGCTCAGGTGGGAGCCGCCCTCTCCAAAGCAAAAAACACAGCATCAATGGGACCAGACGGTGTCCCAGGCTGCGTCCTACATGAACTCCAAGAAGAGCTAAACCCAAACATAAAACTACTGTTCAATCTCAGCCTTACTACAGGATATGTACCCAAAGAGTGGTGTACAGCAACAGTGGTCCCTCTCCACAAAGGTGGTGCCTCAACGGACCCTGGAAACTATCGCCCCATAAGCCTGACTAGCTTGGTCTGCAAAGCTATGGAAAGGATCATCATGGACCTCATAAATAAAGATATTGGGGACCTACAGACACTGGATCCTACCCAGTTTGGCTTTGTTAAGGGCAGATCCTGCCTCTTAAACCTGGTTGACTTCTTTGAAACAGTCACCAAGGCCATTGATGAAGGGAAGGTGGTCCACACAGCCTATCTGGACTTAGCTTAAATATAAACCCCTATGTCATTAGATGGGTTGCAAACTGGCTCAAGGACAGAACCCACATGGTTAGAATTGCTGGAGCCATGTCAGACTCCAAACCAGTTACAAGTGGCGTCCCGCAAGGCTCAGTCCTGGGACCTCTCTTGTTTGGTATATATTTCTCGGAGGTACAGGCCAACACGGAAGGACTGTGGCTGACCAAGTTCGCAGATGACTGCAAACTGGGCACCATAATCGACTCTCCAGCCAACACAAGCATCCTCCAAAAGGGCCTCATAGAAACAGACAACTGGTGCCAGAGCCATGGCCTCAAGCTAAACGCCAAAAAGTGTATAGTCATCCCCTTTGGCAAAAACAAAGTGCACACAAATTACCAGATAGGTGGTAATCCATTAAGTACAGAAGAAGTAATTAGGGACCTGGGGACCCAAGTTGATAGCAATCTCTCATTTGACAACCACGTGGCCAAAGTGGTTAGAAAAACATTTTATATAGCCCACCTAATCATGAAGGGATTCACATCTAGATTAGGGGAGGTCATCGTGCCTCTTTACTCATCCCTCATCAGGCCCATAATCGAGTACAATGCCCCTTTTGGGATGTACCTTACCAAACACCTGCAGCAACTGGAAAGACCCCAAAAGTACCTCACCAAGAGGATCAAAGGGCTCAAACAGATGCCATATGCTGCCCGGTTAAAGAAACTCCAGCTCTACTCAGTGGCATACCACCTGCTCAGAGGTGACCTGTGCCTGACGTATAAGGCCATGTCCAACCCGGAATTAAGGGACATGCTGCACCTCAAAAATCCAAATCCCATCGAGCTACACGCTCGAGAGACTTGAACCTCAGCACTGAAATAAATAGGACATGCTGGAGGGACAGAGTCATAACCCAGAGGCTCCCTTCACTCTGGAATAAAATCCCAGTCCAGGTTAGGCAGAGTCCCTCATTGACTCTCTTCAAGAGGAATCTTGATGAGTGGATGGGAGATCGTAGGTTTATCCCGGGTATCACTTCTGTGTCACTGTTAGACAGAGGCACAGTATACTAACCTCGAAAAAGGGCATAGCAAAATTAATTTAAAATGGGTGGCGAAAGCCAAACACACTCTGGCTAGGCTTATAAATGCCCTAGGGCAGATAGCCTAGTATGAACCTATGAACCTATGAACCTATGTGAGAACAAAATTGGATTCTGTCAAAAGACTTAGGCTCCGCCCACTGGAAGTTAGAGTGCAAATTCCTGAGCTCTACTGGAATGAATGCGTTAAAATTTGTGGTTGTGTAAGTATCCCAGTTTATAGTGGGACAGTTACAGTTGCCCATGAATATGGTATGGAGTCAAATGTTGAGAGCCTGCAGTAAGGCTAAGTATGAGCTAAGGGTTTCTTGGGGTCATAGAGAGTGACCTATAGCTTAGAAAAATATGATATGGGACTTTGTCTATGGAAATCTGGGCATGGAGAAGCTCAAGTGCTTCACCTTGTTTGACTAGTCTTGGGGTGAGTTTGTTTTTGATATAGACTCAGATACCTCCTCCTTTGATCCCTGTCTATCCAGTAGCTGGCCTAATTGTGTGGAAGGCATTGTAGCCCTGCACTGCTGGGGTGCTCTGTGCAGCTTTTTACTATGCCTCAGTAACTGCACAGACATCCACCTTCTCCTGGGTCTTGGTAAATTTGCATGACCCACAAACTGGAACTGGGGGAATGCATGGCCTGCCTAATCCTGTAGCTATCATGGTATGTGCTGATCTCACTATACTTACCACAGGTACCTTTCAGAGACAGACTAGAAACACACTGAACTCATTACAGGATTCAGTCTTAAGGCTACTTGCAGCAGTTTCTCAATGTCATTTTAGCCAACATTAGTGAACATATCTACTTTTCACAGACACCACAGGAGAGAGCTACCAACAGGTGTGATTTTTATGATCTGATATGCATCTCTGAGGTACTTGGTGTGATATATTGCAGTCATTGTGCATGGGGGATGGTGCCATAATAGCAAATGCTAGCATTTCATCACTTACCAAGTAGTGTGTGATGCAGTGTTTGTATCACCAAAGTCTCAACACTGCATCCTAACTGTGGCCATGATTCCCCCACATTTGTCAATAAGTTCATAGGCTCATAAGTAGTTACTAGTCATACAGTCAAGGAGACCATTAAAGACCCTAGCCTAGTTTCTCACCTGTCCCAACTCACTGTCTGCATAAGTGACTGATTCCAGGTCACACAATAAGCAACAGAAGGATGGGGTAATCAAACCCTGTACAACAGGAAGCAACTGATTAACAAGACATACCTCTCAAACTTTTAGCTCAAGAAATCTGAACAAAGCCTTACATAATAGGTTCATAGGTTCATAGGTTCATAGGTTCATACTAGGCTATCTGCCCGAGGGCATTTATAAGCCTAGCCCATTGTTTTGTGGCTTACGCCACCCCTTTAGTATGGGGAACTATACCCATTATTTTGCTGTGCCTCTGTCGAGCAGTGACACTGAGGTAATTCCTGGGGTATATCTGCGATCTCCCATCCATTGGTCAAGATTTCTCTTGAACAAGGCCAGCGAGGTGCTCTGCCTCACATGTACCGGGATTTTGTTCCACAGCATAGGGAGTCTTTGGGTGATGAATCTATCTCTCCAGCACGTCCTATTAATAGCCGTGTCGAGGTTTAAGTCTCCATCCGTTGTGGCTCTGATGGATCTAGATATTTTGAGGTGAAGCATATTCATCAAATCTGGGTTTGACATGGCCTTGTATGTTAGGCAAAGGTCACCTCTGAGCAAGCGTGGCGACTGAATAGAGCTGGAGTTCTTTCAGTCGGGCAGCATAGGACAGATTTTTGAGACCCTTTATCCTTTTGGTGAGGAACTTTTGTGGCCTCTCCAGCTGCTGCAAGTGTCGGGTCAGATACATTCCGAATGGGGCATTGTACTCAATCATTGGTCTGATGAGTGATGAGTAAAGGGAGACTATGACCTCCCTTGATCTAGATGAGAATCCCTTCATGATAAGGTGGGCAATGTAGAAGGACTTCCTAACTACTTTAGCTACATGGGTGTCGAATGACAGACTACTATCAACCTGGGTCCCCAGGTCCCTGATAACTTCTTCTGTGCTCAGTGGATTGCCACCTATTTGGTAGCTAGGGGTAACCTTGTTTTTCCCGAAGGGTATGACTATGCATTTTTGGCATTTAACTTTAGGCCGTGGCTCTGGCACCAGTTATCCGTTTCTGTGAGACCCTTCTGAAGGATATCTGTGTCAGATGTGTTTTCTACTATGGCCCAGTTTGCAGTCATCTGCAAACTTTGTCAGCCATAACCCTCCTGTGTTTGCTTGTACTTCGGAAAAGTAGATGCCAAACAAGAGTGGGCCCAGGACTGAGCCCTGTGGGACACCACTTGTGACAGGCTTTGAGTCTGACATGGCGCCAGCAACTCTGACCCTGTGGGTTCTGTCACTCAGCCAGTTTGCAACCCATCTTGTGATGTATGGGTTAACATTTAAGCTGATGAGTTTTTCAATGATACCCGAGTGGGGTATTGTATCGAAGGCCTTAGCCAGATCGAGGTAGGCTGTATGGACTGCCTTTCCCTCATCAATGGCTTTGGTGACTGTTTGAAAAAGTCAACCAAGTTTAAAAGGCATGATCTGCCTTTGACAAAGCCAAACTGGGTTGGATCCAAAGTCTGCAAATTCCCTATGTCTTTATTTATGAGGTCCATTATGATCCTCTCCATGGCTTTGCAGATAAGGCTTGTCAAGCTAATGGGCCGGTAATTTCCAGGGTCTGTGGAGGCACCGCCTTTGTGAAGTGGGACCACAGTTGCAGTGCGCCACTCCCTGGGTACGTATCCAGAGGTAAGACTTTGATTAAACAGCTGTCCTAGCTGTGGGTTTAATTCCTCATTGAGTTCGTGGAGCACACAGCCGGGGACACCATCGGGTCCCATGGATGCTGTGTTTTTTGCTTTGGAGAGAGCAGTTCTCACTTGGGCGCTGGAGATGTTTGGGGGGCTGCACTCATTTTAGGGGGAAACAAAGGCCCAAAAGTAGGGACAGACACTGCATCCTAACTGTGGCCATGATTCCCCCACATTTGTCAATAGGTTCATAGGCTCATAAGTAGTTACTAGGCATACAGTCAAGGAGACCATTAAAGACCCTAGCCTAGTTTCTCACCTGTCCCAACTCACTGTCTGCATAAGTGACTGATTCAAGGTCACACAGTAAGCAACAGAAGGATGGGGTAATCAAACCATGTACAACAGGAAGCAACTCATTGACAAGACACACATAATGTGAACAAAGCACCAAAAGTAGGGACAGATTTTAAATATTTGTCTTATAAACTTAGAAAGCAACTAGAGTAATACAGTTTGTGTTAAAATGCATTTTCTAATGTATATGAAGTCTGAAACTTAAATGTATACCATTGTTTGCTGATTTCATTCCTTAGATCATCCCAGTGATTTGCCAGAAAACCACAAATATTATGAGAAACAGACCAACATTCTGAGACAAAAATTGAGATTGGTATAATGGTTAATGTGCTTATCTTATAGACACAAGGTGCAGGGTTTGATTCTTACATGGGGTAATTGGCTAGGCTTAAAATAGCCCACAAGGGCAGTTAGCCTAGTACTAATCTATGAAAATCTGTACAGTTAAGAGGTAATGACAGCTTGTAGTATTAATCCTCTGCACTAACTGGTAGATATAATTTGCATGTCGTCCTTGCAGAGTGTCCATGAAAATCATTACAGTTTTAGTATATGTGCTACCAAAGCATTTATTCACTGCATTGTCAGATGGACAGACACCTAGCAGATGAGTGCAACTTAAGTCACCAGTCACCCCAGTAGGTAATTGTATAACAATGAGAAATGTGTAATGCATAACCACCCCTTCTCTGTGTGCCCTCCTCCCCCGTTGTGTTTTTTTCAGGTAATGTAGACTACAATCCCAAACCTTTGCTTATATCACCAGGTAGGATGCCAGAAGGAGTTGCAGAGGAGTATTAATTACAACACCACCCTGTCATAGACCCACATAGTCTTTTGAGTGTTCAGTCTGTTTAAATCCCTTTACCATTGCTTGTACAAATAGGCAGAGCTCTTCAGTATGACCCTGCTATTGTATGCATAATGTTTATTACATTCTGCAGAGTATGGTTCTGTGTCAGTCTAGTCAGTCAGTGCCACCACCACATCATCAGTGGGACTCCAACTAGTCATACAGCCCTTCTCCAGTGTCAGGCTTTGCCCTGTTAAAGGACCTTCACTAACTGCATTATGAGAAGTGGCATACCAAGTCATTTGCTTCTTTCCTCAAATGACATATATGTCTGCCAGTACTTGGCTCCATACTTTATCATGATCTGCCAGTCCAGGATCCCCTTTATTGAACAGGCATCCTGCATTGCGTCCATGAGTATTTGAGATTTTCTGTAGTATGAAGTTGTCATGCTTGTGTCTTGTTTCCTGATGCTCTGATCTCCTGACCCTATAAGTATAAGTAACACAGTGGGTAATATTAATTGATGAACTGAGCTATATAACTAGGAACACAATCTACCCCACCCTGTCTGATTGTGCCTAGCAGAACTATGTGATTCAGCCTGGCTTTTCATACTGACAGTGGTGTGTGCATGTGTGAATGTGTGTGTGCGTGTGCCTGTCTGTCTGTCTGTGTGCACCTGTATATCTACATGTGTCTTTCTGTGTCTGAGCAGTGTAGAGTGCTATATGCATTTACATTACACTACCTTAGAAGTACATTGTATGTGTCAGTGGATGGTGTTAAATTTTGTGGTCTGGGATCTCTGGACTACAAAGTGCATGATGGTGAGTATATCATTAGATTCAATGCTGTCAGTGCAAAGTAGTCTTGTGCATTTCTACTGCGAAGTGTTCAGAACATTGACAGAAACAAGTATGATGTGCGGTGTATTCCTAGGTGTATATGTTCACAATAACAAATAAATAATGGCTGGAAATAGTACTAATAACCTACATTTTATCAGCATTGTGGATGAACTTTCTACCCTCACTTTTTTTCAGGAAATGTTCTGAATATATTCACCTTTACCTGCTGTAATTCTTCTTTCAATATATTTGCAGCTCTTACTTTGCCTTACTGACAAATCGGTGAAGAAAATGACAATGCATTTCCAGTTTCAGCTGACTTAGTTCAGCTTTTGATTTTCTTAGTCAAATAAAACTTTCTGGTGAAAATTTCTATGAATTGCAGTATTGTCCATAAGTTGACAGCTATGTACAGGAGCGGCCTTAGGACAACTGGTTCCCTAGGCAAAAAGGCTCCATGGTGCCCCTACCACAACACCTGGTGCCCCCATCCTGGTCTACCTACACCAAATAAATACTGGGAAAGTGCCCCTGCTAGAGCGGCGCCCTAGGCAGCCGCCTAGTTGGCCTATGCCTAGGGCCGGCTATGGCTATGTAATGTTGCACTCAGCTTCATACATGTGCAAAAGGGAACAATCCAATGTCACAGTTTTAGTTCGTGAAAGTGGAATGCAAGAATGGCCTCTATCAAAGTCTGGGGTAGATTATCTAGCTGGTTCCAAGAAAGCGGTCAAAACTTTGCAATGCCTTCACAAGGTGTAGAGATATATTAAAGGCTGCCTAGAGTGGCCCATATAAAAACAAATGTGTGGACTGACCTGGCTAATGACCTAAGCCAGCTAACTGGCATTCCCAGGGTCAGTGGAGCAATGTCACCACAGGTATGATAGCTTGAAGAGCTTGGCCAATGGGAGGCAGAAGTTCAGAAGACTCATCCACATCCACACATCCACAACCTTTTCCCCACATGGGTCAGGATGTCATATCATCAATGACAATCATCTAGAGCCAGTACTCACACTGCCACATGGTTAGCCCTGCCACTGTTGTTCTTCCATACCATGCACACACAAGCATATCCACACCTACAGCCCACTGAGTGTGTCTAATCCACCTAACGCATGTTTTTGGAATGTGGGAGGAAACCAGAGCACCCAGAAAAAAAAAAAACACATATACACATAGTAGACATGCACTTAGAAGGTATCCCGACTGAGAACTAAACCAGAGAACCACTTGCTGAAAGGGAGGCAGCAATAACTGCTGCACCACAGTGTCATCCAACTACTTCATTTGACCTAAAACTCATTTGACTGACACCCATTTGACTGACACCTAAATGACCTAAATTTCATTTGACCTAAAACTTCTTTGACTGACTCTCATTTCACTGACATGTAAGACATAGACTTGTTATGGGTTTTCCTTCACCTGTGACTTGTTTGTTATAAAAAAATTACTGTAACTTATAGTGCTGACTGTTAGACTTCTGATAGTCATGTAGAAAGTAGTGCTGTAGTGTTTCTAAATGTGGGTTTTTCTATTACATTTTTATGTGTAGTATCTAAAGTAATGTGGCAAATGTTTTGTGCATTCCAAGTGGTAGTGGTAGCGTGTAGAGTACGGTAAGGCAAGTTAAAGGTATATGCCCTTTTCCTCACTGTAGTGCGATCCTGGAGTTAGGATATATAATTAGGGGGTGTGGGGTGTGAGGGGCAAGCCACCCACCTAGTTTGCTTGTACATTGTCCCAGTTCTGTTAAGAGGGTTAGTCAGTAGTTTTTAAGTTCTGGAAAGGGTTAGTTATTGGTGTTTTAAGTGTGCTTGTCTATGGTTTAAGATTCAGTATGTTGACATTCAGCATTGTAAGTTGTAGGTGAAATGGGGGTCAGTCAAATGAGTTTTAGTTAAAGTGAAGTGAATAACTGTTGCTGGGGTTTTCTTCTAAGTGTTATGCCATGTAACTAATTATTCTACCTTATTGCTACTTAATCATGATGTTGCTGCTTATTTAAACTATATTGCAATTATTTTTGAACTGGATTTTTTTTCTTTTTTTTACCATTCATCACTGTACTCCATATGTTTCTCAGATAATATCCCTTGTCATGCCTATGTACACAGCAGGACACACATCTTAGGTTCATAGGTTCATAGGTAGGTACTAGGCTATTGGCCCTAGGGCCTATATAAGCCTAGCCAAAAAGGTACATTGGCTTTCGCCACCCAAGAAAATTATTTTCCTGTGCCCCTGTCGAGCAGAGCCACAGAGGTGATCCCCGGGGTGAATTTCCTATTTTCCTTCCAGTCATCAAGATTTTTCTTGAAGAGTGCTAATGAGGAGCTTTGTTTGATATAGATAGGTAATTTGTTCCAGAGTATGGGAAGTCTAGGAGACAGGAATCTATCCCTCCAGCATGTTCTGTTTATTGTGGTGACAAGGTTTAGTTCCCTAGAGCGTGTATCTTGGAGGGATTGGGATTTCTTTAAGTGGAGCATATCCAACAGCTCTGGGTTTGACATAGCTTTGTATGTTAGGCAGAAATCACCTCTGAACAGGTGATAAGCGATGGAGTAAAGCTGGAGTTTTTTTAGATGGTCTGCGTAGGGCATCTGTTTGATGCCAGTAATCCTCTTTGTGAGGTATTTATGTGGCCTTTCCAGTTGTTGTAGATGTCTTGTGAGGCACATACCAAAAGGGGAGTTGTACTCTATAATGGGTCTAATGAGTGACAAGTAGAGGGGAACAATGACCTCTTTTTTCATGGGTGAGAAGCTTTTTGTGATGAGGTGTGCCACGTAGAAGGATTTCCTGACTACTGTGGCGATGTGATTATCAAAGGAGAGACTACTGTCTACCTGTGTCCCAAGGTCTCTTATCACATTTTCAGTGTTAAGTAGACTACCACCTATGTGGCAGCTCATGGGTACAGAGTTTTTACCAAAGGGGATGACAATGCACTTTTTGGCATTGAGCTTGAGGCCATGGCTTTGACACCAGGCATCTGTCTCAGTGAGGTCCTTTTGTAGGATATCCACATCGTTAGGAGTTTTGATTATGGCTCCTAGTTTTCAGTCATCTGCAAACTTCATTAGCCAAAGACCTTCCTTGTCAACCTGTACTTCAGAAAAGTAGATACCAAACAGGAGAAGACCCAGGACTTGTTACTGGTCTGAAGCTGGATTTGGAGTCTGCTACTTTCACAGTGTGGGTTCTGTCAGTGAGCCAGTTGGCAACCCATCTTGTGACATAGGGATTTTAGGGATTTTAACCTAGTTTAGTGAATTTATCTATAATTCCAGAGTGGGGGAATGGTGTTGAAAGCCTTGGCAAGATCTAGATAGGCTGTGTGAACCACCTTACCCTCATCTACGGCTTTGGTGACTGCTTAAAAGAAGTCTATCAGGTTTAGGAGACATGATCTGCCTTTTACAAACCCGAACTGGGTGGGGTCCAGAGTTTGGAGATTACCAGTGTCATTGTTAATAAGTTCCATGATGATACATTCCATAGCCTTGCAGACCAGGCTCATCAGGCTAATGGGGCAGTAGTTCCAGGGGTCCGTGGTGGATCGTCCTTTGTGGGGGGGGATAACCATCACTGTGAGCCATTCAGTGGGCACAAAGCCTGAGATGAGGCTATGACTGAACATGGTACTTAGGTGGGGTGTCAGTTCGTTCTGTAGTTCGTGTAGAATACAGCCTGGGATGTTGTCAGGTCCCATGGATGCTGTGTTCTTGGCTTTGGAAAGTGTGGTTTGTACCTGTGCAGCCATGATTACAGGAACTTTGCATTCTTCCGGTATAGAGATGGGCCCTTTATGGAGTGAGAGGGGGTTAAAGTTAGCACTGAACCTATCTGCCAGGACATTGGCAATATCAATTGGTTCTGTATATTTAGTGCCATTGTGCTGTAACTCAGAGCAGATCTGAGGGTTGCCATTGAGATTTTTGACATAGCTATAGAATGCTTTGTGGTTGTCTTTAGAATCAGTGGCAATTTTGTTTTCGTAACTAGTTTTGGAGGATTTTATGAGGGATCTCAGCTTCTTACTGAGGCTGACCAGGAAGTTCCACCATTCATGGGATTTTACTCTTTTTTGCAACAGTTTCTTTCTTCTGTTGTAGAGTTTATTTATGGCAGGGGACCACCAGATTGGCTTCCGTTTTTTGGAGGATAGCATCTTGGTTCTGTTAGAGATAGCACGATCCATGCACTTGTGTAAGTGCTTATAAAGTGCATTTGTGTAGGATTCAGCAGTCATACCTCTATTGTCCGTCTGCATGGGCATTGTGACGTTTGCCACTTCTGTCTTAAGAAGCATGAAGTTGGCTTTAGAGAAATATTTTACGATGGTTTCCCTAATTGGGGGGGGGAGGGTGTGGATGTCTAGGGTGATTAGCTTGTGGTCATATCTGACCGAGGAATTGACCTCTGGTGTTGAACCCATGTTGGTAATGACCAGGTCTAGGATATTGCTGCCCATGGTGAGGGTGTAGATAAGTTGATCCAAGGTGTTGGAATATATGAATTCCAGAAAACATTGAGCAAAAGAGTTGGTACATGAGTAGTTGTCCCAGTTAATGGTGGGGTAGTTGAAATCACCCATTATTAGGGTGTTGGGATGTACCCTAATATTTTCCATTGTATCAAGAAATGAGGAATCCTCGGGCATGGTGGGGGATCTGTAGCAGGTTACAATTTGGATTGCGGTCTTGCCCAGAGTTAATTGCACTTGGATAATCTCGCATGCATTATGCTGAGCAACTAGCCTGGAGATGTGGAAATCCTTAATGAATATGGACACGGCTCCCCCTTTAGTGTTTTGGTCCAGGTTAGATGGCCGAAAGGTGTGGTATGAATTATAGCCTAGTAATGCAGGGGTGCTCTCTGGAGCCTTGAACCAGGTCTCTGTCACTGCACAGATGTCGATGTTCTCTATTTTAAGGAGTGTCTTGAGTGAATGCAGTTTGAGGTTTAGACTTCTAGCATTGAGTAGCATTACCCTCAGATTTTGCTTGCTTGTACCTGTTACGGTGGTGAATTTGTCATTTGAACTTTGCCTAAAGAAGGCACTATAGTGGTGGCAAGAGCCTTAGCCAGTATCCAGAATCCCAAGGGCGAAAGGTGCAGGCCATCTTTGTCAAAGCATCATGGTCTGTCAATCTTGTCATCCCAGGCAGACAGATACTGGATCCCCTTAGAATGACACCAGAAGCTTATCCAATTGTTGAAGTCAATCATTTTGTCCTTGTACTGTGGTATAATTCTGGATGATGGCAGGATGCTACTCAGGGCTAGGGTCATACCTGCCTGGGCTACAAGATCGAAGAGTTCCTCCATGTCTCTTTTCATGTAGTCCAGGGAGGTATGTCTCAGGTCATTCACACCAACATGGACAATGACAGAGTCATATTTGTACTTGTTGTGGAGTGACCTGAGTGTGTGCATTATGTGGCAGATCCTGGCACCCAGCAGGCAGCTGACAGTAATTTTCTCCTTGTTTAGCCTGGTGAGTGGAACATCAGTGTTCCTGAGTATAGAGTCACCTATGACTAGAGTGTTGGGTACGTTGTTATGCCTTATGGGCTGTAGTTGAGTGGCACACTGAGTTTGTGGGCTATGTGTCATTTGGGTTGTGTTGGGGGGGTGGAGGTTGTTGGTGTTTTTGCTTTGGAGGTCTCTGTTGTTTGAGCAGATTTTTATTGAGAGCCTCTGTGAATGTAGGTGTGTGCTTTGTGTTTCTATGTGTGTGTTTTGGTGGTGTAGGTTTTGAGGGACTATGTGATGAGTGTGGTGTGGTGCAAGTGTTTAACTATTCCTCTTGGGTGAAGAGAGCTTTGCTTCCAGTTTGGCATCTCTCACAGGTTGTATTATTGGGTGGAAGGAGGAGATGGTTGTCTGTGTACATGAGGCAATTGCTGCATTACCCCAAGATGCCCAGATTCATCAGGTAGACAGGAGAAAACACTGGGAGCTGACCCTTAGACATGCCTGGATAGGTGTTTATTTATTAAGTACTAAAAACTGTTTTCCTCTAGACAAATGAGGAACTTTGAGTGCTGTAGTAATTTGTAGCTTATTTAGTGCTTACAATGAGTTCTGAACAAGTGCTGAGCTCAAAGAAACAGATTTGAGTGCTAAAACTAAAAAAAAAATGGCTAGTTCTAAGGGAGAATTTGAAGAGCAGACTTTATGGCGCCGGGAATAGTTTAACCCTAGCTAAGCGGCGATGCATAAAGTGTATTTTTTTTTTATATATAACAGTAGCAAATGAGCAAACTGATTAATCTGTAATTCATACTCTGTTTTGTGCCCACTTGTCGGGCCACTGACCATGCATGACAGACATTTGTGGGGGAGTCCGCACACACCTGCAGATGTGCTATAGTGCAGCCAATTCTGGCCAGTAGGCTTAATGACATCTACTAGAGCTTCTTACAAGTGAGCTGGTGTAGATGTATAAGATGTTTGGGCAAACTGTTCAAGTTTACACTTCAGGAGATGGCACATACCATTATTGTTGTAGACTGTCCTGTGGCTCTAACACAACATTCACATACTCTGTCCATATACAGTTTTTTTATCAATTACTAATAATGCCAATGCTGTGCTATGATGCCTTTTTTTCCAGCATGGGATGAGACTGAAACAAACAGGCATATGTACTAGAGGAGCCTGGAGCACCTGGCTCCCAGCATGGTAATTGTCTTTTTTTTTTATCCTTTAGCTTTCAATTCATTTTTCATAATCTCATAATTTGCATTATGTTAATGTTTGCTTTTTACCAATTTTGTCATCCTGCTAGGGTACCTCTGGTGCAGGCCTCAACTGCTGCAGTGTGCAAAAGATCTTGCCATGCTTTTCTTACTGGGACTGCCTCATCTGAGAGAAGTAGTG
This sequence comes from Protopterus annectens, assembly GCF_019279795.1. Classification (NCBI taxonomy): domain Eukaryota; kingdom Metazoa; phylum Chordata; order Ceratodontiformes; family Protopteridae; genus Protopterus; species Protopterus annectens. The sequence continues at coordinate 1,910,433,624 of NC_056726.1, forward strand.
ACTCCTCTGCAGTGTGCAGTCTGAGACATACACCACTGCCTAAACAGCTGCTGCTATGACAGTGGTGGTGACTGCAGTGAAGAGGGCACTGAAGAAGCAGTGGGGCACATATCAGTGCCTTCTGCAGCAAGTTAAAGGCTCACTAAACTAGCGAGCTCTGGTCAATGAGCCACCGGAGATTAGCAACCCCTGGACATCAAGGACTGCCCACCCTCACACTCCCCAATCATGGTTCAAATGACTAGTATCATGTTTTCTCTGATAGCACAGCTTAAAAGCATCAATTTTTTAGTGCACAACCATATTTACAGTCCAGCTCTCATAGCTATATGTTATTACTGAGAGAACTAGAGCTTTGCCTATAAGGACCTTTCCTGGCAATGCATTTTTCTTGCTCTTTAAACTCTCCGACATATTTAACACAGCTTTCCTTCCAAACAGTAAATGTATTTCAATTCCATGGCTGTGATCGCAATCTGCAGTGATACTTAAACTCAAAAAACTATATAAAATCTGTCACTGCCTCCACATCTTCCTCGTCTTTAAAGGTTATGTCTCCCTGTCAGAAAAAAAAAAAACAGACCTAATAAGATTAAACCTAACAGTTTGGAAATTAAACATGAATTCAAAACATCTGAAACATTCTATTATACAATTTAAGCATTTATTCATGGAGATTTGTCTTACTTTAAAACTGAGCTATTGCCCGTGGCCCTTCTTCCCCTCCTTATGCATACTAAATCCAAGATCGCTGTAAGAGGAATACCCCAAGGTATCACAACACTAAACTTAATACATGTAAGCCCACATTTGCATTTGCACTTTCAGTTCTGATATTCTAATGACAGCAGTTATAGAATTTCGTCAAGCATCCAGAATGGCTTGTGGTTAAAGACCAGTCTCTTCTGTCTACATAGCTTATTAATTTTAGCTGTAACCCAGAGCATAAGGGGATCACCCCCCTTACTGTTGTTATGCCAGACCATGCACCTAATTTCATTGCTAGTCCTGTTTGTCAAGGCTTTGTAAAGTAATTACAGTATTATAGGTTCATAGATTAGTACTAAGCTAACTGCCCTTGCGAGCCATTTTAAGCCTAGCCAATTATCCCTTGTTAGACTCAAACCCTGCACCTTGTACTTGCAAGGCAAACACCTTAACCATTAGGCCGCCCTCCCAACTTAGGCAAATTCTGTGATGGGGTCAGTCCTAGCTGTATTCACTAAGGCACCATGCCTTGGAAACAGAATCTAGAGCAGCTTCAGTTCTTGCAATCTATCCATGTGCTCCTGACTGACAGAAGTGCTATCAGTATTGGAACATAATCCATGCATCCTGGATAGCTCTTTAAATCCCAAGGCAAATGAATGCAATGTCCTTATTCCTTCAAATCTACCACACACCCTGTAACAGAATGCATTGCAGATGCACAGGAGCCAGTACTGTATGCACTCATTCTGCTACTAGCACGACAGCAAGTGCCAAGGGAGGAAGAACCAAATGACATCCAACTCACAAGTTAACTTCATCAGTACTTTCTCATAAAGTGGTCCTTTCACTTTATGCATGTCATCCCTTCCCAGAAACTACAGGCACTATATGCAAAATACAGATAGTACTGCTGTACTGTACTGTACTATTCTATATTAAGGCTGTCTTTTGAAGTACAATTTACATTTTCCATCGTGCAAGAGATTATATGACACTGCATGACATCTGAAAATTGCATACATACTCAGTTACATATAGTAGCTGCAGTTATCATCTCCCTTTGCTGTCTTAAGAAGTAGAATAATCTTTCCATTTTCAAGGGATTGTAAGAGGCTTTCTAAGTCTCAAAATGATATAGTCACTATTGTTTGACATACTAGACAGCAATGAAAGAATGACGTGTAATGAAATGTCATAATCTGGTAGCAGAGCTGTAACAGGAGAATCCAATACCTTCCACAGCATACCTATATGACTTTCTCAACAGCCCACCCTCACAGCCTATAAGTCATCATATCAGTTAGTGATGAGGATTAAGGCTAGGACCAGCTAATCGGCTGCTTTCTATAAGACAGGGCTTGAGTTCTACAGTCTTTGTTTCCCTAGTCTGAGAAAGTCATTTAGCCAGACAGTGCTCCGGCGAAATTAGGAAACTTGACTTGGCTCCTCATGGTTTCCCTGACTGCAAAACTAGCAAGAACCTAAGAACAATGATGACGGGAGGAGTAGCTAGTTTTTCTTGCAAAAGACAACTCTGAGGACATCAGAAGCAAAAACAAAGAGCAAAAAAAAAGCTCCTCTCTCAATGTAAATTGTATCAAACTGCTTGTAATAAGTGATCTTTATTATGGCAGCATGTAAACTGTCACATACAGTTTGTAACAGCCTAATTGTCAAACCTTTGTACTAGAAATATCTTACAAAAACAAAGAAAAAAGAACAGGTTGACAGGCAGTTTACAAGCTACCTTTAAGTGGTCTCAGTTGTACTTGAATAATGACAGCTTGCACCCTTACATGTCGGTGCCCAGAGCATATGCCCTATTATCCCAAGCATTCCTAGAGTACAGAATGAAAGATCAGAAATATCAATAAATAGCAGGAGGGTCAAGACTTTCAAGGTGGCTGCATGCTGATTAAAGTTTAATTTCAACTCTCCTGGTGTGAAAAAGAAACTGAGAAACAAGAGTTAATAATTCTGTCAGTTTCAGTAAAATTCAGTCATTGGCTAGTAAGTACACTACCTAGATGGCAGGAAAGAAGAAATTCAGAGAACTTGAGAGAAAATCAACTAGAAAAGGTGAAGAGGAAACACTGGTTGCTAATATTCGTGTAGTTGTTTAGAAAAAAATCAGATGAAGCTTCAGCTTTGGAATAAGAGAAGGCTTCCAGTAATTTAGAGGAAAAAAAATAAATCAACACCCAGATTCAATAAAGCCTACAAAGTCCTTTACACTGTGTGTGCCTCATGCTGTGGTGCACACATGGTAGCGCACTGTTTTAGATTCAGTAAACAGCTCTACATGGTGTGTAGAGCCGCACACAGCTGTGGAAACAAGGTAAACACAGTGGCATGCAAATTACAGCATAAGCAGCTGAATTGTATGATAATCAACCAATCTAACATGTGGGAGCTATTCAACAAACTATAAAGCAACTGTGTAAACACAGTGCTGATTTTTCCTGCAAATACCAAAACCTATTGGAATACAGTAATGGAAAGGAATGTACACAGAAACAATATTAGGGACTGCTGTTTCTTTAATTCATGTTTATGTGCAACAGGCTGAAGTCTATACTGCTGTTGCTGCTAACAGACCAAGGCCAAGAAGGAGAAGAGCTTTCAGACCCCAGGTAACTTATCACAACCTACAGGAAGTGGAAAATGTAGAGCACTACAGGGTGGACATTGATACACTACAGGAACCGTGCAACCTCTGTTGTTCTCAACTCGGAGCCAAGTCAAACCGAGGGGAACCCATCCTAGTGGAAACAAAGGTGTCTGTATCATTTAGAATCTTAGCTACAGGTACATTTCAGAGACCAACAGGGGACATGCTGGGGGTATCACAGGCATCAGCTTCCAGGATGCTCCATCAATTCTTGAATGCTAAGCTCCAACATGCTAGGGACCACATATGTTTTTCCCATACTCCTGAGGGTAGGGACAGAAATATGCAAGAGTTCTATCCTGTAGCACACTACACTGAAGTAGTGGGTGCCATAGATTGCATACGTAGAAATTAAGGCACCACCTGGAGAACAAAAGGGCTTTCACTCTCATAACTGCCTAGTCATGTGTTATGCCAAGGGAATCATCTTCAATGTGTGTGCTGGCAACCCTGGCAGTTACCACAACTCACATAGCTTGCATACCTTCCAACTGTATTAGATGTTCACTAGGGGGGATATCCCACAGGGTCATTTACTGGGGGATGCAGGTTATGCATTGGAACTGTGGCTGATGACACCCATCAGAAATGCACACACACCCAGTGAAGAATGGTATAATGATGCACACGCTCAAAACAGAAATATCATAGAGTGCATATTTGGGCTGCTGAAGTCAGAGTTTCAGTGCGTAGATACATGTGGGGAGCCCTGCAGTACAATCCACAGAGGTGCACTGAAATATTCACAGTATGTGCCATGCTACACTACATCATCACTGAGAAAACAGCTTCAGCAGTATCAACAAGGGGAAGGATCACACATCCCACCACCACTGCCAAGGTCACCACAGCCACACGCAGGTGAGGAGTCAGAGGGGGAAGCAGAAGTAGCTGTGGGTGAAGACACATAGGTGTGCTCAATATGCCCTCACATTGGCTAAGAGACATTCATCAGCTAAGGACCTAAAACCTTCCTCCTACTCACATACATATAGTAACATTGATGCCAAGCAACATATGCAACCTTTGCCTCCCCATGTATTGGCTGTGTACAGCTTACATCAGACAGAGTCAGCCCTGAACTAAAACTGTTGCAACTGATGGATTTACAAGGTAAGTGTTGAACCTGGAGTGCATTGTGTAATAATATGAATGACTGGCATATCCTTGCATTTTGTTACGTGGTAGTGTAATAAAGTAAAAGGTGGGAGATTTGTACAGAAATAACCTTAGCATGTGAGAGCAGAGACTTATTTGACTTATATGTCTCCATTATTAAGTAGTACGCCTCAGACATCAAAGATTCACAAAGTCATACCTCTCAAAAATAGTGATGGTCACTGCACCCCCTCAGTTTAGCACATTATGTTTGCACCGGAAAATCATTAAAGAGAGACATTAGAAAGTAATGATACACATTGCAGTTTCAGACATCACAACCCTCACAAGATAATGCACAATAAAGCTAGAATATTTTCTTGCTGTCAACTGTCTAACTTTCTAAACCCAATATAAGTCAAATGTACAATTACCATTCAACATCACAAATGCAGATATACTAAGCACTAAGTCATTTACGCACCCTGAGCATCAGACTCAAAGTTTATGCATCCCTGAATTGAAAATATACAAAACAGGGATATGGCACAGTTATCATCACTTGTGCAGGGTGTTGGGGGGGGGGGGTAGGACGCCTAGGCTGACACAAAGGGTTGGTGAGTGTGTGTGAGCAAGAAAGAGAAGCAGGCAGACATTTGTATAAAACAACAAATGGCCAATGAGACAAAATGAATTTGAAGCTGTATGGCTAAACCATGTAATGCCTGTGTGTGTGCCTTTAGGGTTCCTCCAGGTGAAACTGGTGTGTGAGTGTCTGCATGAACACAGTCCAGCTCTGTGCTATCTCTACATCTTGGTACCTCAGACAGGTGTGAGCCATGCATGGTACAGGTGCCACTTCATTTTTGTCATCTCTGCCCACAAGAACTGGCTCTGCCAGGAGTTGCACTGGCACATCCACACTCATGGTCAGATGCAATGTTGCTACCAAAATATAACTGATGTCTTCTGGATGAGCTCCACTCATGAGTATGCCCAGAACCACGACCCCATTGCCTGCCATGTCTGGGTGTGGACAGCTCACCCACTGATGGAGCAGTGGAAGTACTGTCACTATAGGACTGTGATTGTGCACAGCCTCATGGCTAACAACAGACGATGTGGCTGACCTACACCCATGAGGATGCCATCCCCCTCCCAGCAGACATTCCATTACAGACAACACACAATCCAATGTGTCCTTCATCTGGTCCATTGAATCAGCAAAATGGTGGAGGCAGTCACACATGTCAGCCTGTGCCACATCTACAACCCTAAGCATTTCTCTGAAGCACCTATGGGAACAGACCTGTGCCTCCACATGACCTGACCTTACACATAGGATGAGTGGCATGGGAAGAGACAACTGGATTAGGTGGAGGATGGACAGTAGGCCTCCTCCGAGCACTCCTAACAACCCACCTGCATGGCACCTCACACACACTTGGCTACAACAAGAGTGAATAGGCACTGAAGTCATAGTAACCACACTTTCCTGATCAATTGTCTTGCCCTCCACCTGTTCAATATTTGTGGACTTACTGGAATGGGTAGGAGTAGGCCTACTGACTGAGTCTGATGGAATTTAAGGGGATGGTTGAATGTCAACCTCAGTGTAAAATTCAACCTCTGTATCCCACGACTGTGCCTCTGTTTGGTCACCATCATCATCAGAGTCTGCTAATGCTCTCACATCTGGTGGTAGAAGTCCCACACTTCCACTGTCAGGATCACCTGTGATAATAAGCAATAAACACAGGAAAAATTAATACCTAAACTACTATACTCCAATATATGCTAACAAAATAACAGTGCTGCCACTATTAGACAGTACAACAATACATACAACACTCCTGACATCAACCCAGAATGATACCACAGTACAAGGACAAAATGCTTGACTTCAACAATTAGCTAGGCTTCTGGTGTCATTCTAAGGGGATCCATTATCTGTCTACCTGGGATGACATGATCGACAGACCACGATGCTTTGCCAGAGATGGTCTGCACCTGTCACTCTTAGGATTCTGGATACTGGCTAAGACTCTTGCCCCCCCCTATAGTGCCTTTTTTAAGCAAGGTTCAAATGACAATTCGCCACCATAACAGGTACAAGCAAGCAAAATCTGAGGGTAATGCTACTCAATGCTAGAAGTATAAACCTCAAAATGCACTCACTCGAGGCACTCCTTAAAATGCAGAACATCAACATATGTGCAGTGACAGAGACCTGGTTTAAGACTCCAGAGAGCACCCCTGCATTACCAAGCTATAATTCATACCACACCTTTCGGCCACCTAACCTGGACTGAAACACTAAAGGAGGAGGTATGTCTATATTCATTAAGGATATCCATACCTCCATGCTAGTTGCTCAACATAATGCATCCAAAATTATCCAAGTGCAACTAAGACTGGGCAAGACTGCTATCTAGTTGTAGCTTGTTACAGATCCCCCACCATGCCCCAGGATTCCCACTCCTCATTTCTTGATATACTGGAAAATATTAAGGTACAATCCAATGCCCTAATAATGGGTGATTTCAACTACCCCACCATCAACTGGGAAAACTATTCATGTACTAACTCATTTGCTCAATTTTTTCTGAATTCATAAATTCTGTCCATACCCCCACCAGGGGCAGCAATATCCTGGACCTGATTATTACCAATATGGGTAACCAGTGTTCCATGCCAGAGGTCAACTCCTCGCTGGTCAGATCTGGCCACAAGCTAATCTTCCTAGACATCCATATTCCACCCCAACCCCCCATCAAGGAAACAACCATAAAAAACTTCTCCAAAGCCAACTTCATGCTTCTTAAGACAGAAGTGGCAAACTTCACAATACCCATGCAGACAGAAAATACAGGTATGACTGCTGAATCTTATACAAATGCACTGTATAAGCACATACATGAGTGCATGGATCGTGCCATTCCCAACAGAACCAAGATGCTCTCCTCCAAAAAAAGGAACCCAATTTGGTGGTCCCCTGCCATAAACAAACTCTACAACAGAAGGAAGAAGCTGTTGCAAAAAAATAGTAAAATTCCATGATTGGAGGAACTCCCTGGTCAGCTTCAGTAAGAAGGTGAGATCCCTCATAAAATCCTCCAAAGCTAGTTACGAAAATAAAATCACCACTGATTCTAAAGACAACCACAAACCATTCTACAGTTATGTCAAGAATCTCAATGGCAACACTCAGATCTGCTCTGAGCTACAGCACAATGGCACTATATATACAGAACCAACTGATATTGCCAACATCCTGGTAGATAGGTTCACTGCTAACTTTAACCCACTCTTACCCCCTAAAGGGCCCACCTCAATACTGGAAGAATGCAAAGCCCCTGTAATCATGGATGCACAAGTAAAGAAAGCACTCTCCAAAGCCAAGAACACAGCATCCATCAGACCAGACAACATCCCAGGCTGTGTTCTGCATGAACTACAGAACGAACTGGCACCCCACCTAAGTACCATGATCAATCATAGTCTCACTTCAGGCTTTGTGGCTACTGAAAGGAATACAGTGACAGTAATCCCACTACAGAAAGTGGGTGCCACCATGTACCCCTGGAACTACCACCCCAGTAGTTTAATGAGCCTGGTCTGCAAGGCCATGGAATGCATCATTATGGAGCATTTAAACAAAGACATAGGTAACCGCCAAACTCTGAACCCCACTCAGTTTGGGTTGGTAAAAGGTAGATCATGCCTCCTAAACCTAATTGACTTCTTTGAAGCAGTCGCCACAGCTGTGGATGAGGGTAAGATGGTGCACACAGCCTATCATGACCTCACCAAGGCTTTTGACACCATCTGCCACTCTGGAATTATAGATAAACTCTCTAAACTGGGCATAAATCCCTATGTCACAAGATGGGTGGCCAACAGGCTCCTGACAGAACCCACACAGTGAAAGTAGCTGACTCTAAATCCGACTTCAGACCAGTGACAAGTGGAGTACCACAGGGTTCAGTCCTCGGCCCTATCCTGTTTGGCATCTACTTCTCTGAAGTTCAGGCTAATGCAGAAGGTCTGTGACTAATGAAGTTCACAGATGACTGCAAACTAGGAGCCATAATAGAATCACCTAATGATGTGGACATTCTACAAAGGGGCATCACTGAGACAGATGCTTGGTGTCAAAGTCATGGCCTCAAGCTCAATGCCAAGAAGTGCAATGTCATCCCCTTTGGGAAAAACTATGTACCCATGAACTACCACACAGGCGGTAGCCTACTAAATGCTGAAAGTGTGATAAGAGAACTTGGGACACAGGTGGGCAGTAGTCAGTCCTTTGATAATCACATCACCACAGTAGTCAGGAAATCCTTTTACATGGCACACCTCATCACAAAGGGGTTCTCCTCCAGAAAAAAGGAGGTCATTGTTCCTCTCTACTCATTCCACATCAGACCCATTATAGAGTACAACACCCTGTTTGGCATGTACCTCACAAGACATCTACAACAATTGGAAAGGCCACAGAAATACCTCACTAAGAGGATTACTGGCCTCAAACAGATGCTATCTGCAGACCATCTCAAAAAACTCCAGCTTGACTCTGTCGCGTATCACCTACTCAGAGGCGATCTCTGCCTAACATACAAAGCTATGTCAAACCCAGGGCTGTTATACATGCTACACTAAAATAAATCCCAGTCTCTCTGAGCCACACACTTCAGGAACCTAAACCTTGTCACCACAATAAACAGAACATGCTGGAGGGATAGATTCCTGTCCCAGAGACTTCCCATACTCTGGAACAAACTACCCATCCATGTGAAACAAAGCTCCTCATTAGCCCTAGGAAATTCACTGTGGGGATCACTTCTGTGGCTCTGCTCAACAGAGGCACAGGAAAATAATTTTCTTGGGTGACAAATGCCAGGGAACCTTTTTGGGTAGGCTTATATAGGCCTCAGGGCCAGTAGCCTCGTACCTACCTATGAACCTACGAACATCACACACTAAAATATTTCTTTGAATTGCCCATCAGTACTGACATAAAAATGTTTAGCTTACTGTGTGCAGATGATGGTATCCTCTGCATGCTAGATGGTCCTGGAAGCAGTTAAGCAAAAGTTAAGGACAACATCATCACAATTAACAGTAATACAGGGAGTAATAATGATCCCCTTTATTTTTCCATTAACTATACTTTCAACAAGAACTTGGATGACAATGCTAACCTAAGCTAATCAATCTGAATGTGTTGTTAACCATAGCAATCTTCAATCCACCATCCCCCAAAAAAATTCTTGTGAAACAGAAGTAACCCATTGATTTAAATAGTTTTACAATGCAACAGTATTCAACAATTGAGATACAAAAGCCTACATGGAAGCTCTTCTTGGGGCATGCTTTCTGTCCCTGAAACAGTTACACCAATATCAAGGACATGCTGTTCTGCACTTTCCTTGGAGCTGTCTGAATCACTGATATTGGACAGGAAGTCTTCATTTGCTGTTAGTGGTGGGTCTGTAGCAGCCCCTTCCAAGTACCCATCCAATCATGGCCCACTGCAGCTGCTGTCCTCCATGCAGATGGGATCATGTCATTGGCCCTATTGCACACCTGGTCATATGTCCTGCTGTGGCCACCCACTACATTAACATTTGTGACCATCTGCTGCCAAATCTGCATTCTGACTGACATATCTCCATGTCCCCTCTCAAGCAAGAAGGTACCATGTTGCCTAAAAGTGACAACAATAACATAATTCTCAGGGTCAGTGAAGGGTGATTTTCAAGGACTGAGACACATAGGTGGCATAGCCCTAGGTGTCCTAAAAGACAACAGAAGGATAATGCACATTAGTATCACATAACTACAAAATAACTGTTCTCAGATAAAACAGAAAAAGTAGAATTTCAGTATTACCCAATGGAGAAACATAAAACAGTCTAGAGATTTGAAATACAAACAACAGACTGAATGTAAAAAAGGAGAGTAACAATGGAAACATATCCTTGTTTGTGTCATAACAGAAAAGCAGCTTTGCCCCCACCCCAAAAAAAAAAAAAAAAGAACAGGCAAATGACACATTTTGCTAACAAATCATCTTTGAAGTGCTAAAAGTGCTATCAAATGAACTGTCCCTGAAAGATCTCTACATATTTAACATGGAACATTCCACTTTAAGGTATTGACAATCATGTGGTGAAACCAGTGAAATGCCCTGAGAAACAAACTCATGCCATAAGTACACTTCTAACTAATGCATACAGATAAAAGTGGAAAAGTCTTTGTTAACCAATATATATATATATATATATATATATATATATATATATATATATATATATATATATATATATATATATATATATTAAACTATTATACAGATTTTTTCTTAATTACATTCCGGCATAAGCAGTATATAGCTGACAAAATGCAAGCATACCTTCTCAAGTTCAGTAATCCTCTGTGCAGATATATCCCAAAGCAATAGCATCTTCTCTGTGTTCTCCACATAAACAAGTCTCCTCACCTTCAGTTTCCCTAGCTACACGATTGCATTTTTTAAGGTGTAGATTTAGGGCTGTCAGTACAGTGAATATGCAAATTACGTGCAAACTCATTAGAATTTCTGAATCCCAATTACTTGACTCCATGTACAGATGTAAACATAGTGCAGGCACTCCCTCGGTGTTTGTTTGTAATGGATTGCAACTTTGAATGATTACTGGTTGGGAGAAGGAAAACAGAACAGCACTGCAGGCTGCCCTACATCCAGTAGGTGAGTCAGGTTAGAATTACAAACTGCTAGATGTAATTATGTCAAGAGTGAAAATGTAACTAACAGCACACAATTCATGGGTTCTGTTCATTAACATCCAACCTTCCCTTCATTTGTTGGCAACTGCATATGGTATTATTGCCATTTAATATCCTCACACATTTTAAGTACCATGATATAGAATGGCTTACAGACTGCATGTCTCAGATTATTGGTCAGATAAGAGAAGAATGATCAACAAACACAGAGAGGTAAGATAGAGATCTATATTTGCAAGCAATATTGATAACTGGTTGTGTGATCACTTAGTGCACTACTTCCAAAAATAATAAATGTTTGAATAACAGTTGTATGGTTTCATATTACTTTAGATGATGTTGCAGTGGGTTGTATGCAGAATGATTTCAGTTCCTTGCTGTATAACTGTTTGTGTGACAAAGAGGGATAAGGCACGCTTCTTTTGTTCTGAAGGTTTATTGCAATGGGAGTTCAAATCCAGACCTGTGTAGAAATAGCTCATGTGTACTAACAAATATTTTGCTTTGCTTCATTTCAACTACATTATTCCTTGTATTTATGTTTCAATTGCCTGCTGCAAAGCTGTTTGGGTAGCAAAGCAGGATACGGAACCTTTCATTTCTTCTGAATGTTCATTGGAGTGAGAGTTTAAATCCAGACCTCTGTAGAATTATGTCATGTGTACTGACATTTTCTATTGTGCATGTCATAGATTCCTTTTCCTCATTTCAACTACTTTCTTTTTTTTCTTTTCTTTTTTCTTTCTTTCTTTTTTTTTTTTTTTGGGGGGGGGCAGTGTTTGCATGATGCACCACTTAGAGCAAACATGAGAAATGGAGAAAAATGAATATCAGGTTTGGCTGTGCTGATCATGTTTGCACAAAGTGTGGCAGTGTGCAAACTGGACTCTTGGACAACCCAGGAAGCAGACAGAACACCTGTAGAATACCTGAAAATAGGGTGCCTGTAAAAAAAGCAAAGGTCAAAAACAATACTTTGTTGCAATTTCTGTATTTCATCAGAGTTGTGCAACTTTGCACAGCAGTTAACAGGGTTTCTCAGCAGCTGCAGCCATCAAACACAGGCAGACAGGATTCAGACAGCCAATAATTGAAACCGACTACATTCTATTAATTTTTTTGGGCACCGCACAACCCGATAAGCAATGTTGCACAGTGGTTAACACAGAGACCTTAATAATGATTAGAAAATTAGGAAATTTCATGTAACTAGTCCAGTGGCAGCAGATGTAAGTGTAGGGCTGAAGTACAGATAGTCCTGGGATTCTACTACAGGGTGTGCAACCTATTTTTACTGTTGTAACAATGTAGTTTCTAGTAAAGAAGTGAAAAATAGACAATTGTTATTTCAACATTCTTGTGGCAAATGTTGTAAGTGTGGGACTGCCATACACATAGTTCTCGGCTCTAATATAGGATATTCTAGACATTTTTAATGCTGTTCCACTTCCCATTATATTCACTCTCACTGATAACACTTTAGATAATGGAGCTTACATGAATTATATGTATGAGGTATGAGATACCGTTATTGCGTTTTCAGATGTATGACTGAGGGTATACTGTCTACTATATTTCAATAAATATAATTCTATCTGGACTCACAATTAAGTAAAATACATGCACAACTGGATCTATATCCAATAACCATGTCAGGACACACACATACATGTGTAACAGCTCAAACTGTCACCTGTGTTTATGTATAATTATTGACTGTGTCTGAGCAGCTCTTCTTCTGTGGCAAAAATGGAAAATGAGTGCTGTGGATGAAAATGATTTGCCTCTTATCCTAGGTTTGAGTCCTCCACTGTAAAATTAAAATTTCCTTGGTGTATAAAGACAAAAATAAACTGTTAGGCCATTACATGTATGCCCCCAGTGCATGTCTCCAAACTTAACTCACCTAACAGTTACCTTCCAATTTCCAGTATATATTTCCAGGCTATATCAGTACATACTCCTTAAACTAAGAGAAGTGTCTGATTAACCTTCTAATTTCAATTATGTAATTCTTCTCCGCTTGGCACTGCTGAGCTCCACTTAACATCGTGCAAACACTGCTGGCATTGTTGCTTGGGTTTGCGCACTACCAGTAAACGTGATAACTGGAATTGGTGGGCAATCATCAGTTTCCATTGCTCTTGTTTGTCCGTTAGACATGGCTGGCATTGGAGGCAAAGTTGCACACTTTAGGGCACAGTGCTGGGGTGTCCAGGAGTCCAGGATATTTATTGGACTCCTGGTAAAGACCACAGCCAAAGGCTTCTGTAGGGGCTATTCTGTTTCAGAGTACAAGACTGAGGCAGGGAATAGTTTGGCCCAGGCTGTATCCAGTGCCACTGGCATCCCACACACTGGAAAGCAATGTAGGCATACTTTTAAAGACCTCCACAGGAGAAAAATGGATAATCTCAACCACTGGTTGCAAGAATTTGAGACTGCGGACATCCCACAGCTGTACGTATGATAATAAGAGAGTAATTTTAAGACTTAGAAAGCTAAAGATAAACAAGACTGGTATGCATAATGCTCTTTTTTTCTTTCCTTTTCTTTCCCAACTATCACTGAATGTGAATTCAATTGACAGGCTCATGTTACATGATTGGAGAGACTGAGGGATGCAGGTGGTATGTATGCAGCAGAAGAGAAGTGTTATTGTAGCATTAAAAGTTAAAGATAGCTTTTTTGGTCTTTTATACATTTGTATCAAATTAAGCATGCATATCCCAACTGTAAAAGGAAGTATGCATGCATTAGTCTGTAGCTCAAACCAAATGTAACAGCCGAATATTACACTGTAGTCTGAGGTTGTGGGTTCAAATACCATGATTTCCAACTATATAATACTGTTATTTCTTCAATATTATTTACATTCAATTACAATCTCTATACCAGTGGCACAAATGCCTTGCTGTAAACTGTAATCTGTATAACTGGAGCACACATATGTGCAATATATGCTCATTTCAAGGATTACTTTCAGCAATCTGTAGAATAGTGTGTTTCTCTTAGGGCATATACTTAAATGTAATACTTCAGATAAAATAGTTGTATAATTGCGTTACTGCATTGTATGTTACATATGATGGTACTAATTTTACCTCGTTTTTTTCTCTCTCCCTAACCCATATCTCTCTTTATTATTTTCTGCTATGTGTCATCAGAATCTCTCCATATCATCCATGTGTACCATGTCACCAAATGCTACACAGCACAGTGAGGTAGGCCAGCCCCAGTGGATCAGCCTGCCCCTGCTATACCTGCTCTAGCATCGATGCCTGGTACATCTAGGAGTCTACTTAGCAGCACTGCCTCTGCTGTGCCTGCACTACCTGTGCTGTCAGGTATTGCTGCACTAGAAGCTGATGCAGTAGTACCCTCTGGGAGCAGTGGCAGATGTGTTGATTTCATCACCCTCAGGGAGTTGCCAGAGATGGTGAACAAGGTTGTGCACAGAACCATTGCTGTACACCTATTTTGGATGGAGAGGCTGCTCTCTATCATAGGAGGAGGAAGAAACATCAAGCACTCCAGATGCCAGTCGAGTAAGGGGTCAGTGATGACAGTCCAGTGGGTGAGTACTTGATTCTCACTGTCCCCAAGTTTGATGTCCATGAGCCTGCATTATCCACTCCCTAACCCCAGTCATGATATACCCCAACCTTTTGTGTACATCACCATCTCTGCCTCTTGTCCTGTTTGTCTTGTTTGTTTGCATTTGCTTCCTTACCTACCCAACATATCTGATCCAGACATATCTACATCCCTTACCAGCAGTCCTCTCTTAGTGAATTAAAAAAAATGGTCACCTGTCTTACAATATAAAATGTCCATTACATAGCTCTCCATTTCCCACACATTTCTTCTTGACACACTTGGTTTGGTCCAACTGGCTATACAGTATGATTGCATTGTTGTCACCCCTGTTTGTGAAGGTGACGGTCCAAATTCAGTTAATATGCTGAATATATTTTCAGCTTACACTGTTAAAGAAATGGATAGCTATGATTCTTTCCTACCTCCCTCCAACACATTCCTGTATTGCTCTTCCTTTGTACTTCCACCTGCTTGCTCCCTATTTCACCTCTTTCCTATCTACCCCAATTTAACACCTATAATGTAGAAAAAACAGAATCACACACAACAAATATACATAGCAGAAAAAAGCAATGGATCCTTTCACTCTTTCTGGCCTGCATGTTTGCATGGAGTTTTGCATTGTGCACCGATGGGCAGTGATGGTAAGTGGTGATACAATGCTGCTGTTATCTACATGCAATGCCGCTTAACTTCGCTGCACTATTCCAACACACAGCAGCAGATGTGCTATAAAGAATTATTTTCATTTCATTATCACTGTTTATTTAAAAGTCTTTAAAAGTATTAGATACACCTTGATTTGAACCCAGCATCATCTGGAGTTAAAAAGAAATGTGCCAATGCAATTGCACCTGTTGCCACAGAGGCAGTTAAGCAGTAGGCATGTTTCATAAACTCAGTAGTATCTCTCAGACTTTTCACAATGTGGATCACATTTGCAACCTGCTTAATGATAAGCAAACATGGAAAGTATTGAAAATGTGTATTTCGCATGTGCAAGCACTTAGCCAACCATCTTGCAAACCTGCTGCTCGCTGCACTATGGAAATGTAAATATTATGTATTACTGTTGTTTGCTGTTCATTTCCTGTCTATGATATGAAATGACATGTAGAAGCATAACAAACTGAAGACCCTATCTATTAACATTTCACATATTTACAATACAGCTATATATTGCCTCCCCCCAAGCACTGCAACTCTGGTGCTTCAGTACTTTTTCCACACATATATCATCTAAGCTACAGATATTAATATCAAATGTTGAGTGATATGCAATGCACATCAATCTGGTATCATGCAGAACTAGAACTATTGACCCATAAACCTGAAAAGACTTATCTGCAAGGCTAGGGAAGGTATTAGCGTGGACCTTATCCACAGCAACATATGTGACCTTCAACACACTTGAACTAACCCATTTTAGTTTTATCAAGGGTAGATTTTACTTATTAAACATTGTGGACTTTTTTGATTATGACCCCAAAGACCTTAATGAGGGATTACAGGACATACTGCTATGTTTATTTTTCCAAGGTCTTTGACACTATCTTCCATTCAAGTATCATAGAGAAACTCTGCCATTTGGGATTAGCCCATACATTACTAGATAGATAGCTAACTGGCTCACTGACAGAATGCACACTGTAAAAGTTGGAGACTACACCTCCACCAGTAGACCACTTACCAGTAGAGTACTACAAGGATCTGTGCTGGGCCCTCAAATGTTTGAAAACTATCCCTCTGAAGTCCAGGCAAAGGTAGATTGCCTGTGGCTTATCAAGTTTGCAGATGACTGTCAACTGGACACAGTCATATAGAGTCCCCCAACTATGTTAATATATTACAGAAGGGGCTAACACAGAAAGATCGGTGGCAAACTCACAGACTGAACCTTAAAACAAAAAATGTCTCATTGCTCCCTTTAGCAATGAAGTACTCCTGCTAAATATGCTATACATACCACCCCTCTAAGCTCAACCACAGTGTTGTGAGACTTGGGAACACATGTTGATAACAATCTACACTTCAAGTACTATGTGCCCATAGTGGTGTGACACATATTCAACAATGAGCACCTCATAAATAAGGCCAAACACAGTCTCAGTCCCTGCCCTATTGGAAATGCTGGATATCTGCAAATAAAATGGGACAAGAAACTTGCTACAGGGATCTCAACCTAGTCTGTGACATAAACATAACATGCTGGGAAGACAGATATGTCTCCCAGCAATTGTCACTCCTATGTAATGTGTTCACACTGCATGAGAAGCAGTGCTCCTCAATGACCCTATTCAAGGTCTACTTTGACAACTGGATGGGTCATTGCAAATTCACCCCAGGGATGGCACCTATCTCCCTCATAAACTGGGCCAGTCAGTGACAATCACAAAATCTCTCTGCTAACAATGACCACCTAACTTTTCTCAATAAGGGTACTTGAGTTTTTACGTGGCTAGGCTTATAAAAGCCTTAAGGCCATTAGGCTAGTAACCTCCTATGAAACTGTGAACCTATGCAGGCCTCCCAACATGTTCTTTCCAACATGCTGTGCTGATGTCATCCACCATAAGTTCACCTGCAGTCTTGTAAAAATCAGCCATATGCCGTAGTGCTTGTGTTAAATAATGAATTCTGTAGACTAGGTACTTAGATAGGTAGGGGTTCTATTCTCAGTACTGTCAATGGTGTATGTCCAGCCCAAAGACCAGAAGTATGTGTCCTACAATTACCACTCCAATCCCATAGATTGACAGTATTTTGATAGTTGCACATGCCTAAACATTCATTTCATGCAGACTTCCCAGCATCTTTTCTCCAATATCCCCTGCTCATGTCATCCACTCTAAGTTGACCTGCAGTCTTGTAAAAGTCAGAATAATAGCCTGGCACTTGCATACAATATTGAGTTCTGTAGTCTGTGTCCTTAGATAGGTAGGAGTTTTGTTCTCACTGCAGTCACTGTGTGTGTGTGTGTGTGTGTGTGTGTGTGTGTGTGTGTGTGTGTGTGTGTGTGTGTGTGTGTGTGTGTGTGTGTGTGTGTGTGTGTGTGTGTGTGTGTGTGTGTGTGTGTGTGTGTGTGTGTGTGTGTGTGTGCGTGTTTGCTCTTTACACCAGCATAAGTTGACCTGCAGTCTTGTAAAAGTCAGAATTGTAGCCTGGCACTTGCATACAATATTGAGTTCTGTAGTCTGTGTCCTTAGATAGGTAGGAGTTATTTTCTCATTGCAGTCACTGTGTGCGTGTGTGTGTGTGTGTGTGTGTGTGTGTGTGTGTGTGTGTGTGTGTGTGTGTGTGTGTGTGTGTGTGTGCGTGTGTGCGTGCGTGTGTGTGTGTGTGTGTGTGTGTGTGTGTGTGTGTGTGTGTGTGTGTGTGTGTGCGTGTGTGTGTGCTCACTAGCCTTTTACACCCGCATGTGGGATACTGTCATTACCATATTCTCCTCACCAGACACTGCTGATGACATCAGCTATAAAGTGCTGTCTGAGACAGCCCATGTCAGCTTCAGCTGTGGTGCTTGCATTAAATATAGAAGTCTGTAGTCTGTGTACTTAGATAAGTAGTGGTTCTGTTATCACTGCAGTCAAGTGTGTGTGTGTGTGTGTGTGTGTGTGTGTGTGTGTGTGTGTGTGTGTGTGTGTGTGTGTGTGTGTGTTTGCTCTTTACACCAACATGTGTGGCACTATTACCATATTCTCCTCACCAGACACTGCTGATATCATCAGCTATAAAGTGTTGTCTGAGACACTCCAAGTCAGACTTCAGCTGTGATGCTTACCTTAGGTACAGAGGTCTGTAGTCTGTATATTTAGATAGGTATGGGTTCTATTCTCACTGCAGTCAACTGTGTGTGTGTGTGTGTGTGTGTGTGTGTGTGTGTGTGTGTGTGTGTGTGTGTGTGTATGTGTCTGTGTGTTTGTGCTCTTGCTTGACATTACAGAGAACATATGGGACACTGGTATTACTATATTCCCCTCGACAGACACTGCTGATGTCATCAGCTATATCTGATTTTTGAGTATGCACTATTCCCACCAGAGCAGGGTCAGAGACTGGCCTGGAGGTCAGCCAGAAGTCACCTCATGCTATACGATATAGATTACAGTGACATGGCTTCCAGTCTATCCACTTAAATCATGGCATGGTTAGTAGGCCCTATGTTTTCTTTGTGACAAACCATTGTGTTCTCTCCAGCTGCTGCACATGTCTGGTTAGGTACATGCAAAAGACAACATTATACTGTATTAGTGTTCTCTCCAGCTGCTGCACATGTCTGGTTAGGTATGTGCAAAAGACATTATACTGTATTAGATATCTGATGAAGTTCAAGTACAGTGCTGTCATACAATCCTAAGATCTGAACATGATAACATGACTTATGATGTGCACAACAAAGGCTTTCAATCCCAGTGTGCTTGCATCACTGGGTTTCAGCATAACAGGACTGCTGTCAATGCACTCATTAGCATGGAATTTCACTTTTCAGAAAGACACAATAAAGACACATTTCTGCATTTATTTGTCAACTGTGTGGCTTTGTCACCAATCATTTATCTATGTTAGCCCCTCCTTAGTCATGTTATCATCATAGGTGGACTCAATAATTGCATCCACTATACAAGAATTTACAAACATGGTAAGCCAAAGGTTATAGACTTTAGTCTGAACTGTCATGAAAGAAATTCCAAACAGTAAAGGGCTAAGCACATATCCCTGGGGTACACCAAATGTGATAGCTCTACTCGTATAGTTTGACTCACCAACTTTCACAGTATGTGTTCGGTCAGTGAGCCAACTTGTTACCATTGTAGTGAAATGAGGTTTAATACCCATCTGGGAGACTTTTTCAATGATCTCTGCATGGGGGATTGTGTACAAACCTTATGCCAGTGAGGATAACCAGTATGCTCTGTCCTATCTACATTCCGGCATATCACACAGAATCAATGGGCTGTGACAACATGACAGATCATCTATCACATAATTCATTACATATACCTTCTTGACATGATTTAATACATATTTCAACACACCCTCCACACAGACTATATTGCTGTAGAAGGGTCTTTTCAATATGTATCTGTGTAAGTTGGGAGGGGACAGCACTTGATGCATGCACGTATAGACACATCCTGACTCTCCTCATCTGTGAGGTTGACCAACATGTCATCATTGACCTTTTGTAAATGGACACTAGTGATGTCCCAACTTTGTGCAACAGACCTGTGTGAGGTTCTAATGCTACATCATGTATGTTACATCTGTTAAATTTCCTCAAAGAGATCATTGTGGGCATGTATGATGACAACACTATCATCCTTTTGAACATGACAAGCCCAAGGCATTTGATACAAATCCACACTGAGGTATTCACTCAACACTGGCAGATGTAGCCATATAAACCTATATCACCAAGTAGGTAGACCAGTATATCACATATATGTCATCTGAATATGTTTACATGTGTTACTTGAACCTATATCTCAGATTCAGTGATCAGATCCATACATCAGAGCTGTCTGCTAGGCCCTTTCCTGTCTATTATTTAAGTAATAGACATCACAGATGACATACACATCCTGTGTCCAAACAGCTGCCTGAAGGACTACAGATTGTGGGCAATCGTTGATTCCAACTGTGAAATTAGTATAATGCAGACAGTATCTACAAACAACAAAGACTGCTGCTACAGCCATGACAACACCTGCAATGACAAGAAAACATTGGGGGATTTGTTACATCAGGAAAACAAACAGACAACCCAAGTATAACATGCACAACATACCCTATAATCAGACCATTAGGTATGGAACCTGTGTCCTGGAGTAGATGGTAAGTGGAACATCCATCACCATGATGTCACAGTGCTGACTATACCCTTGTATGTAACTCAAGTACTGAGTATGTGAAGGACATCCACATCAGAGGCCATAATACCTCGACAGTTCCCAGCCTTCATCACACCAATAACTGAGTACAATCACACCAATAACTGAGTACAATGCATGCTTCTTCACGTACCTCCCTACACATAATCTACTGATGTGTAACTGATGTGTAACAAATTTGTCAGAGTGAGCTGTCACAAAGCTTATTGGACATACCTACATTTATACTGTTTCCTGTCCAGCAAAACTGTTGCCAGCCTCGAAAACACACTTATTTGCATTTAAATGTAGTGTGCTGCATGAATATGCAATGAGTGTTGCTGATCACCTCTCATCACTGTGCACACATGTAAACTCTGTGTAGGCTACGCAGGAAGTCGATACAGAGTTTATTGAATCCCACTGCAAATGTACTCAGAGGTAGTTAAAAGAAATGAAACATTGAATAAGTATATTAACTCAAAGAACAAAAGGCTGAAAAATAGATGAAGCTGTAAGTAGCTATTCAGATGAATTGATAAAACTGCAAAAATTATAAGTTGAAATGAAGTATTAGACCTCAAGAAGAGCTGTTCTAAAAATAGTCAAGTTAGAATACAAAGTGCTCATAGAAAAAATGAGATTTTCTGCTGTACCAGAGAAACTGGAAGGAACAAATTGCATTAACTTTATCAAAGTACAAATATGCAACTGGATTGGTATTCCATAGCAGGACTTGTTAACTGAAAGGACACATTGAATGCATGCTCCAAAACTGGCCATGAGAAGGCACCTAAGACCTGTATTAGTAAAGATGTGATCATACCAGATAAAACTGCACCAGAAGAGAAAAGTATTAAAAATAGTTAATGCAGAGTGTTTGTGGAAAATGATTATTCATCATACACTTGGCAGCAGAGAAGCAAAATTACCCCAGCAATCAGTGAATGTCAAGTGCCAGGTGTGACACTCAAGCTGCTGTATCAAGCTCTTTTTGGAATATTTTTCCCTGGAAGACCAAACAAATGTTTTGATGCAGAACAGGTTAGGAGAAAATACAAATATCTATCCAACAAAACATATGCCATCTAACAGAAGGAGACTCAGTTTCTAATTATTTTGGCAATAAAGCTCATGGAGAGACTTTGCCAGTGAAACCTATTCCAATGTTACAAAGGAAAATGCTTGAGAGACAGAAATAAGCACAGGAGTTTACTAGACAAATCAAGAGTACCTTGGACTTGAATCAGAGGCTAGGGTTGGGAGATGAAGATGAACAGAAGGAAGACTAGCTAGTGAATTAATGTGAGATTATAAAGCATCAATCACATTTGTAAAGTATGGCCTTGCATGAAAAAAGTGGCTGAGAAAGATTGGATTTTTGTTGACTTTAAAAAACCTGGAGGTGGACTGTAAAACATATACCCCACTTTATGTCATCAATGTTTAGGACATCAATGTTTAGGACACAAAAGCAGAAAAAAATTACTGTAAATAAAACATTTTTTATTGTTAATAGTATTTGTATAAAGCATTTCAGGATAAGAACTTCATATTATATAGTAAAATAGTTGTGTGTAGTAGAATGTGAGGGTGGGAACAAGTCTTTTCAGTCATTGTATGTCACAAAGATATTAATGTAATCAACTACTTTTTAGTTGTAAAAAATATAGGCTTTACAGTGTAAAAAGAGAAGAAAGGCCAACCAAAAGAAAGTTAAAGTTAACATGCTGTAATATTGGGCTGTTGGATGTAAATTGCACTGGTTATATCATATGTGGAGTTGAAAATAATGTTATTGGCTTAAAATTAGACAAAATGATGAAGCCATTAGAAGTGCTAAGTTCTTGCATATACATTATATTTGCTTTTTCCCTTCAGCAAATGTTCAGTGAGAGCCAAGAAGTCTGCAACTGAAGGCAGTTATATATTCTGTCCTGCTCTGTTCTGAGTAATATTGGCAAAGATTCTTTCATGCATCTGTTGAATTATTAGTTGTTTTTTCCTCATGGCTGACTAAGTTTCCCTGGAGATAAACTGACTGCTGTTGCAATCAATTAATTTTGAATGTTCTGAGCATTATTTGCTAAGTTAACTGGTAAATTTAAAAGTACAAGGGCAAGTAGTTCAGTAAAAAATAATGTTTGAAATTATTGGACGTGACTAAGAGATAGCAGTTTCCCTAGCAACCTAAATACTTACTTGGCAGGAAGAATATTAAGGTCAATAAGGTGATTTCCCCAGGGTGAAGCTCTTCCATTACACATTTCAGTTGGGTTGATCCCTGTGATTTCTCCAAATGTGGGAAACTCAACTGCATAACTACTTTAATGCATTTAATACAAATGTGTATAACTTAGTTTTATTTAAAGATAGCCAATACACTTTTTCCTTAATGCTAAATTTAATGTTTTCCGAAAGGATACAAGCTTTTTTTCGCATCTAGAAAGGGAACAGAGATAGATAAAGAACATACCAATCAGAGTAAGTGGGAGCACATGTTGTAACATGTACTTTAGCATGGGTAACCCTAACTTTAGAAAGGTAATAGCTGAGCCTACAGATCTCAGTTTGGGGCTATTGCGCCTATATGGTGGGTTAAACTTCATTTTTTGAAGATGTTTCTAGTTGGGTATGTTTGTTGTAAGTTAATAGGTTATGGGGGAGTGCTATGAAAAAATATATATATATATATATATATATATATATATATATATATATATATATATATATATAATTATTATTATTATTATTATTATTATTATTATTATTATTATTATTATTATTATTGAGGTTTTTCATTAAAACAAAAACTCTTGAAAATGTGACAGGTTCAAATGGAGAAGACAAGAAACAACTGTATAAAATATCAGCCTTCCAGACATTAGTGTGTACATGTAATACAAAGGCTGGAAATAAACATATTCAAAAAAGCTGTCATATATAATACATAGGAACAATAACTTCTTAAAATAATGGCTATACCATTCATATTATCTTGGAATGTAAATGGCTGTACAGGTAAGGACAAAAAGGTAAGAGTACAGAATTATATTAAGCAATGAAGAGTGCAAATAGCAATGCTGCATGCCAGACATTTGGAAAGAAATGAGCATGTGATTTTGGTAAGGAATGGAATTCAGGATGTATATTCAGCAGAATATTAGGAACAAAAGAAAAAGTGGAGGATTATATCACAGGATGATAGGCTCATAGGAGATTACTAGGCTAATGGCTCTGGGGTCCTTACAAGCCTAGCCAAGAGTTTATCCCCAGAACAGAAACCACAATCAGCACCTGACATCCCTGTCAATGAGGGACACAGTTGGAACCCCTGGGACAAATTTGTGGTTGCCCATAAACTTATCAAGGTTGCGCTTGAAGAGGGTCAGCAACGTACTTTGCTTGACATGTATCGGGATTCTATTCCAGAGA
This sequence comes from Protopterus annectens, assembly GCF_019279795.1. Classification (NCBI taxonomy): domain Eukaryota; kingdom Metazoa; phylum Chordata; order Ceratodontiformes; family Protopteridae; genus Protopterus; species Protopterus annectens. Next base: position 1,910,457,801 of record NC_056726.1, read on the forward strand.
TGGGGCAGCCTCTGGGAGACAAACCTGTCTCTCCAGAAGGTTTGGTTAATGCCACATATTAGATTTAAGCCTTTTGATTGGGTACTATGTGAGGAGTTAGACTTACAGATATGGAGCATCTCTAGTAGAGCAGGGTCTGAGATTGCCTTGTAGGTGAGACACAGGTCACCTCTGAGCAATTTATACAATACAAAGTAGAGTGATAGTGATTTGAGCTTGTCCACATAGGGCAGGTATTGGAGGCCATGGATTATCTTTGTGAGGTATTTCTGTGACCTTTCCAGTTGGTGCAGGTGTTTGGAGAGGCAAATACCAAACGGGGCATTATACTCAATTATTGGCCTAATGAGGGAGGAGTATAGAGTAGTAATAGCATACTTTTTTCTGGATGCAATCCCTTTCCTTATGAGATGAACCAAGTAAAAGTCTTTTCTGACCAATGCTGCTACATGATGGTCAAATGTGAGATTGTTGTCAGCTTGTGTACCCAGGTCTCTCACCACAGGTTGTGTGCTTAGGGGATTGCCGCTAATGTGGTAATCAGTAGGGGTCATGTTTTTGCCGAATGGTATGATAATGCATTTTTTTTTTTGCATTTAACTTAAGGCCATGACTTTGGCACCAGTCATTTGTTGCTGTGAGACCCTTTTGAAGTATGTTAACATCATTTGGAGAGTCAATGACAGCACCAAAGTTACAGTCATCTGCAGACTTGGTCAGCCACAGGCCTTTTGTCTTTGCTTGGACATCTGAGAAGTAGATGCCAAACAATAGGGGTCCCAGGACAGATCCCTGGGAGATACCACTAGTCACAGGTCTGCTATTGGAGGTAGTAGCACCTATTTTGACCTTGTGGGTTCTATCAGTGAGCCAGTTGGCCACCCATCTGATGAGATAGGGATTTACACCAAGTTCTGTTAGCTTTTTAATGATGCCCAAATGGGGGATTCTGTCAAAGGCTTTGGCCAAGTCAAGTAAGCTGTGCTTATTCACTTTCCCTCATCCAGAGCCTTGGTGACACTCAAAAATGTCAACCACCTTCAACAGGCAAGATCTACGCTTGATGAATCTGAACTGGGTGGGGTCAAGTGCTTGGAGATTGCCTATGTCCTTGCTTATGAGGTCCATAATAATACGCTCCATGGCCTTACAGATCAGACTTGTTAAGCTAATGGGGCAATAGTTACCAGGGTCAGTAGTGGCACCACCTTTGTGCAAAGGGATGACAATGGCAGTTCTCCACTCTTCTGGAATGAAGTCTGTACTTAGGCTATGGTTGAATAGGGTGTTCAATGGCGAGGCTCATTCTTGATGGAGATATTGCAGAATACAGCCTGAGATACTATCAGGTCCCATGGAAGCTGTGTTCTTTGCCTTGAATAGGGCCTTTAACACTTGATCTATGGAGATGTGAGGTGCGGGGCAAGTATCATGGATGTCAAATGGGCCTTTAGGGGGGACATGGGGGTGAAGTTTGCCCTGAACCTATCTGCTAGCAGGTTGGCTACATCAACAGGATCAGTGTAAGTGGCACCGTTAAGAACTAATTCTGAACAAACCTAGGCTTTGCCATGGTGGTTTCTGACGTAACTGAAAAAGGCTTTGTGGTTAGCCTTTGTTTCAGAGGCTTGTTTTGATTCATAATTGGCTTTGGAGGTTTTCACTAGTGACCTAATTTGCTTGTTGATGCTAAGGAGGGGGATTTTCCATTTGGGAATTTGTGCCTTTTTTCCTTGGACAACAGTTTTTTCCTTTTGTTGTTAAGCCTGTTGATAGAGGATGCCCACCACATAGGTTTGTGTTTCCTTGAGGAGCAGGTTTTAGTTCTGTTGGGTATGGCTGACTCCATGTAGTTTTACAGGTGCTTGCATACTGCACTGGTATACTGTTCAGCATATTTGTCTGCATTCTCTGAGGAGGGTGGTGGTGTGAAGCTACTGATACCATCCCTTAGAAGGTTGTAGTCAGTTTTTGATAATTTTTTTAGCCTGTTTACGGCTGGGGGGGGGGGGTTGGATGGGATAGACACCTCGAATGAGACAGTCCGATGGTCTGATCTCACCAGCGAAGAACTTACAATGATGGTGGTGCAGCAGTCACCCATGTTGGTGAGAACCAAGTCTAGTAATGCTATCTCCCCTTGTGGGGGATGAGGCAAGCTGGTCTAGTGCATTCGAATTGATGAAATCAAGGAAGCATTGGATGACTGCATTAGAGCAGGAATAGTTCACCCAGTTTATGGAGGGCTAGTTGTAGTCACCAAAGATCAGGATGTTAGGGGGTACCTTGATGAACTCAAGTAGGTCCAGGTAGGAGGACTGGGTGTCCTGAGTCATGAAAAGGGGTCTATAGCTGGCTATAACTTGGATGAGTGTCTTTCCAATTGTCAGTTGCACCTGGAGAATTTCTAGTACATCATGTTGGCAAACCAGTCTGGAGGTGTGCTTGTCTTTAATGAAAATAGAAACTCCACCACCCTTAGCCTTCCCAACCTTATTTTGGGGTCGGAATGTATGGAATGAGGTGTAGCCTGATAAGGCAGGGGTGCTTTCAGCAGCTTTGAACCACGTTTACATGACTGCACAGATGTCAGCATCTTCCAGTGCTACGAGAGCCTCCAGTGAGTGCATTTTCAGGTTAAGGCTCATAGCGTTAAGTAGCATGACCTTCAGTTTGCTTTTTGACAGATGTTGGAAGATTTGTTTGTGGGATATTGCCTAAAAAAGGCACAATGGGAGAGTCAAGAGCCTTAGCCAGAATCCTGAATCCCAGGGGTGACAAGTGGAGGCCATCTCTGGCAAAGCATCGAGGTCTGTCAATCATTGCATCCCAGGCAGACAGATACTGGATCCCCTTGGAATGAGACCAAAATCTAAGCTAATTGTTGAAGTCACTTATTTTTGTTGGTATTGTGGTATCATTCTTGGTGAAGGTAGGATGCTGCTTAGGGCTAGGGTCATACCTGCCTGGAACACATACTCTGAAAACTCAATCATGTCTCTCTTCATATAGTCCATGGAGGTACGTCTCAAATCATTCACACCAACATGAGCAATGACAGAGTTATACTTGTATATGTTGTGGAGAGACTTAAGTGCATGCATGATGTGGCGGATTCTAGCACCTGCCAGACAACTGACTGTGATCTTCTCCTTGTCGGGCCTGGTGAGGGGGATATCAGTGTGTCACCCATGACTAGTATGTTTGGTTTAATGTTGTTTAATTATTAATTGTTAGAGGAGTTCCGATAGTGAGAGAAGAGGGAAAAAGGTAATAATGGTTTGTTGTAGTAATGGGCTATTGGCAAGGGATTAGGATTACATTGGCATGAATTTATATTCCACCAAAAACTGCTATTATGGAGCTTAAAAAAACTGGAAGAACTAATTAGCTTTCAGCAGAGAATATTACTTATAGTTGGGAATGGAACTTGGTATGTCACACTGAGGATGTATCCAGGGGATGAGGAAGGGAAAATATATAACAAAACGGGCCAGATTTCCGAAGAAATTTATGAAAATATTTGGTGTGGAAGGTGTGAATTCAGTAGTAGCAACTTTGAGAGAATGTATGTATTATTCTCTAAGGTACAGTATCTGAGCTAGACTAGACAGAAATTATATTTACCAGGAACATGTGCATTTAATTGCAAGCTTGGACACATATCCAGTAACCATTTCAGATGATGCACAAATAAAAAAGTAACATGAAAATTCAGGATAATGAAGTAAAAATTAGACATAGGCCTTTGCCAATCTACTTGTTAAACAGCGAGAATTTTAAGGAATCTGTAGTGGAAACTATTTTAGAGCTTTTATGGAGTAAATAATTTCCTTCAGAAGTTATAGCTAGTGAGTGGGATAACATGAACATGGAGTTTAAAAATATGGTAGATATGAAAGAAAAAGAAATGGATAAGAGGTAATAGGAATTATTTAGAGGGATTGACAAAGCTTAATGTATTGACAAAAAAGGGGAAACTCACTGAACAACACGTGAAATTGTAGAGTGCTAAAGAGAAACAAGGGAGTGTCTGTATAATATGCATGAGCTTAGAAAGAATGTTGTTAAGCAACTTTTGTTTGTTAACTCCACAGCATAAAACATTTTCGAACAATGATTTAAGCAACAGAAAGTAGAAAGAGTTGTCATCAGACTTAAGAAGCTTATGATAAGAAAAATAACTAGAGATCCTGTAGAGGTAGTAGAGATATTTAAAAAAATATATGACAATTTTTATAAAGTAGAGAAATATGGAAATCAAAAAAGTACACAAATGGAAACATTTATGTAAGACTGAAGTATGCCGAGGTGAAATGTGGCTGAGGCTACGCAATTAACATTCAATACAGGAGAAGATGAGATAAAAATGGTGATGTATACTCAATCTGCAGTAAAGTCTCCAAAAACAGATGGAATTCCTGTGTTAGTATGGAAGCTAAGAAGGATGTAATGAAGATCTGGAAGGTTTTGTTTAACAGTATTTTAAAAGAAGGAGAAGTGCCACAATCTTGCAAGAAAGCTGTAGTGGCTGTAATACCCAAAGATGTAAAAACTCATTAGATCCAGCTTCGTATAGACCTATTTCAATTTTAAACCATGATTATAAAGTGTTTATGTTTACATTAACTAAAATAATGGCAAAGGTGCTGCCACAATTGCTAGATGTGTATCAATGTGGTTTTGTGTCGAGGAGAGGCAAACATTTATCAACATTAATAGAGCAATCATAATCCAGAGGGAAACTGAATATAAGAAAATACTGCTGTTATTGGTGGGCATTGATACAGAGAAAATATCTGACAAAGTAAACTGGGACTTTACGAGTAGGGCAATTTGTATTTCCTGATACAATAATAAGGTTAATTAGGAGGACATATGAATGATCAGAGGCAAGAATTAAAGTGGGACAGTTCCTTTCTGATAAATTATATCCAAACAGAAGAACCAAACAGGTTTTTCCTCCTCCCCCTTTGTTATTTGCATTATATTTAGAATCATTTGCAAAGAAAATATGGGACCCAGAAATTCAAGGATTAAATTGGTATTGCAATCAAGAAAAGTTGGCTTTATTTGCAGATATTATTTTTTACTTGATAAACCTAGAAAGGACATCTCAGTGTTGAGGTTTGTTTGCAACAGTTTCAAGTGTTTGCAGGATGTAACATTAATGAACTATACCCCTAAATTAAGTACCCTCAGATGAAATAATTCAGCAATACCCATATTTATGGGAACATAATAAAATGAAGTATTTAGGAATATGGATTAAAACATTTTCTAGTATGGCAGCTAAGGATATGTGGGAAGAAATTAAAAATATAATATAAAACTGAGATACTGGAAGCTCTTATTTATGGATATGGATAGTAAGATATAAGCATTGAAAATATTTTTAGTCCCCTTAGTTTTATATGCAGGTCAGACATATTTTTGTCGACCAGAGGAGAAGTTGTGGACAATAATTAATAAAGAGTTGAAATAATTTCTCTGAGAGGGGAAGAGGCCAATGATTAAGTGGGATAAATTGATCTTTTCAATAGAAGAACATGGTTTAGGATTACTTGATTTGAAGGACTATTTCATAGGTACACAGTTAAAGCTCATACACATAACGCAAGCAGAAAGTTATAATTCAAAGTGGAAAGGGATGATGATGATGATGATGATGATGATGATGATGATGATGATGATGATGAAGCAGGGAGAAAAGTCAAGAGATAGGAAAAAAGTAGGATTTTGGATGAAGAAACTTAAGGAGAATAACAACAGCCATATAGAATATTACATTCATAAAGTAGAATAAAGTGTGTAAGAACTAAGCCACACAAGAATGGAGAGAGGATATTTTACTGATGGGGATAACTTTAAAAAGTGGCATAGAGAAGACACATGAAGGGAGGGTAGGAATTTAGTAGAGCAAACTGTCAAAGCAACCAAGGTATTGGGATCAAATAACTAGACTGGGAAAGGCAACAGAATGGGATGAGGCCAGAATATGGACTGCAGACTAGAGAATGCCTTCCTTACCAGGGATTGATATCACAGTATAGGCAAATAAAAAGGATATGGGAATCATAAGTTAAAGATCAGCTCTGCTAAAGCTTTTAGTTGAATCTATAACAGATGCTGCTGTTAAAAAGGTGATAATTAGTAGGGCTTATAAATTTATTCATTTATTTAATTGTTCTTTACCGGGAAAGTATGAATGATAACTCCTAGTAATTTTGTATTGGTGATGTTTTCAATTTTTGTGTTGTTAGAGAAGATAATTATTTATTATTTATTAATTTACATTTGTTTACAGGCTAATGTCTGACTGGGCAGCATAGCCCATTTTCAGTGGGGATGTGGGGAGAAAGGCTCCACAAAAGCAACATAATTATAAAAAGCTATAAAAAATACAACTGTATGGATTGCATATTAATAAAAGGGTTATTAAATAGAGACAACATTTCAAAAATCACTGAATGCAGTACAAACAAAATATATATTATTTCTTTATTTATTTATTTTATAAGAACTAGTAGGGAAGAAAAATTAAAGGTATGTAAAGAAAGGATGAAGTATCATCATCAAGGAGAACACAAGGTTATGTGAGAGGAAGAAGAGAGATATGAAAAAAGAGAGATAGAAACAGGGTTAGTCTGGAGAAGAACATAAGCATATCTAGTAAGCAGATAAGTAGTGTTTTAGGGTTTGTTTGAAGTTGTGGGTATTATTGATGATAGAATATGTTGAGGAAGGGCGTTCCAATATTTGACAATTTTATGACAATATAAGGAGTCTCCGTGTGAGTTATTTGTTTTGTTAACTTTAAGCAGTACATTTTTAGCAGACCTAAGGGATTTATGATTAGTATAGGGTTGAAAAGGTCAGATAGAGTTGGCAGTAATTGGGCTTATACAAGACTGAATTGGTGATTAATAGTTGATTTAATGTGAATAAACTTGGTAGTTCTAACCAGCCCATGTGATGGAGGGCAGTACAGTGATGTGATTTTTGAGTCTGGTTACATGCAAATGTGGCTATCTTGTTATAACAAGATTCAAGGTTATTTAATACTACTTTACAAAGGTTGGTGAATATCTGTGAACATTAAAGTACTGAGGATAACTGGTGGGTTCTTGCTGTTCCAAGTCTGGTATTGTTGGTGAGATAGGGTCTGGTCCTATAGAGGGTACCAAGTTTTACATGGGCTTTTTTAATTGTCAGTACTATATGTTTGTCAAATCTCAGTGCATTGTCAATAGTGACCTTGAGCAATTTTGTTTGTTCGACAGGTTCTATTGTAGTGCCATTGGAAGAAAATATAGAAAGAGTTGGGTGATTATTCAGTAGGGAGGCATTTGAAAAGACCATAAGCTTCATTTTATTCAGGTTTAGTATAAGCTGATAGTCTGCTAAGTAGTTTTCAATATTACTCAGGGCAGTCTGAGTTTTTATTTGGAGGACATTGACAGTGGAAGCTGAACAGATGAGGGAAGCATCATATGTGCATTGTATGATTTTGGCATGGTTAGCAGCAGAGCTGAGGTCATTAGTAAAAATAGTAAAGAGTAGTGGTCCAAAGATTGATCCTTGAGGCACCCCTACAGACATGGGTAGAAGGGAGGAAAGTTTTTTTATCCCATAAGGTGGTCTGTTTTCTATTAGAGAGGTAGCTATGGAACCACCTTAGGGCTTTGGGATAGAAGTTAGATAGGCCATTTTATTTAAAAGGATTTGAAGAGATACAGAGTCAAAGACTTTTAACTTGTCAAGGAAGGTGGCAGAGACAAGTTAGTTGTTGTTTTTGACGTGATTGATGGAATTGGTAAAGTTTATGAGGGCTGTATTAGTACTGTGTTTGGGTTGAAAACTGTGTTGTGTATCAGATAGCAGGTTATTCTTCAGGAAGTAGTCTAATATTTGTTTGTGAATGCACTTTTCTAAAATTTTGGATAGAGGTAAGAGAATAGCTATAGGTCTGCAGTTGGATATATTTGTTGAGGGACCACCTTTATGAAATAATAAGGCATGGGAAATTTTCCATAGGAGATAGAACGGTTGATTAGAATAGATATAGGATATGTAATGGATGTGGCTGCTACTTTCAAGAAGTCTTGACATAATTGATCAGCAGCAAGAGTACATGGTTTTACCTTAGAGAGAAGGCTTTGTATGTAACTAGCTTGGATGGGTTCAAATTTGAAATAGTAAGGTGGCTGGATATTGGGGGTGGGTATTGAAAGAGGAGAATTAGTAGTATTATTTAGTAGTGACGTTACTGAGTTAATAAAATGGGAATTGACTTGGGTGGCTATACAGTCTGTAGTAGTGGTGGTTGTTGGGACTGTGGTAGTGGGTTTTCCAGGCTTAAGAAGGAGGTTAATTGATTGCCAGAGTTTCTTAGGATTTTTTGAAATGAAATTTTAGTTGGCAAGATTGAAAGAATACTTTTTTATCTTGTTTGATTTGCTTCTTGGCTTAATTTTTGAGTTGCTGGTAGGTAGTGTGATTAGCATTACTTCTGTTAGTAAGATAAAGAGACCATGCTTTATCCCTTTGCTTGAGTAATAGGATTGTTACATTTGCTAGCCAGGGAAGTTTTTTGGTTTTGTTATGAATCTTCCTGAGTGGGGCAAGCTTATTTAATGTTTGCAGGAAAGCATTATTAAAATACTGCACAGGAAGTTCCAGTTGTAGAGTTTTTAGAGGTGTCCAGTTATGCTGTCTTAGGAGTGTGTTAAATACAAATGGGGAAAATTGTTTTTTGCTACAAATGTATTGGAATATAAATTACTACAGTCGTCTGCATTTTTCCTTATTATATATGCAGGGAATTGATCACTCAAAGTGTCAGGTAGACAGCCTGCTTCATAGTTAATGTTAGATTTGTTAGTCAGAATCCAGTCAAGGGTGGAATGTTTGTTTATATGCTTATCTATGCATGTTGGATGGTGAATATTTTGATTGAAGTTATATAAGTTTATAAAATTTGTTGGCAAATTAGAGGAGCAGGTGAGACAGTTGAGGTTAAAGTCATCTAGTATAACTGTTTCAAGGTTAAAATTAGTGGAGGCACATTCAAGGATATTTTCAATATTCTGGAGGTTATTTGCAGGTGGGAGGTAGATAGCTATTATGACAATAGATTTATGTTTATTTATATCTAGATTAGCAGTTACGATTTCTGAATTAGCAAGGTTCAGTGCAGTGGAGTTAAGTTGAACTACATTAAGGTTATCCTTGTACATGACAGCGATGCCCCTACCGTGTTTAGATAATCTGCCTTTTCTGATGATATTATACCCATTAAGAAGCAGTTCTTCTGATTTTATATGGGACTTACGCCAGGTTTTGGTTATAATGGCTATGTTTGGGGAGTAAAGGGCAATGGCAACATGAAATTCATGGACTTTATTGAGGAGGCTCCTGAGGTTGAAATTTAGGATGAGAAAGTCAGAGTTACATTTTTTAAGTGTAGAATAGATGTAGTAGGGAAATTAGAATTTGAGGATAGTGAAGGGGTTGTGTTAGAGTAAGTAGTGATAGCAGGCCCTGAGTTAGGGTGGATGTCAGACTGGAGTTTGATATGGGTAAGAGAGTGCAGGATAAGTAATTTTAGTTTGGAAGATGGCCTGTTATTTATGTAAGGGTTATTGGCAGGACTGTGTATTTTAAAATACCTAAGAGAGAAGAGTAGTGTTGGAGAGAGAAGAAAAAGATGAGGAGAGATGAAAACAGGGGCCTTATCATTACAATGGTCTGGGATGATAGGAAATGTGGGAGAGGGGTAATGTCTGAGAAAGTGGGCTTGGTATGAGGAAAAGTAAAGGGCAAGGGATAGCAGAGCTAGTGTAAGACTGAGAAAGATGACAAGTCTTTTCGAGGGCATGTTAGAGCTGTTATTAAATATTAAATAAGAAAGAAAGGGGTTTAAGGGAAGTAGCAGACTTGTGGGGTAAAAGTTAAAAAATAATTTAAATAAAGGTGTTTGAAATGGATATATTACGAAAATAGGATGGGATGACTAGAGGTGGAGTAGTAAAAACAGAGTGGACAGTTAAGAGTTTGATAACAGATAGGTTGAGATGAAGAGGAATAGGTGGAGGCCAGGTAAAAATGGCTGTGTGAAAAAAATATGTGGGGTAGTGAGAGAAATGTGTTTTATGGTAACTAATGAGTCTATTTTGTTAAATTTGAGTTAGAAGGTGAGTGAAGGGAAGAAAGGTATGATGTTAATTGGAGAAGATGGTGGATTGGTGTTAAATGGGTGATGTCATAGAGGGGTGTGGTCTGGTTAACTATATGTTGCAGGAGCTTGTGGGTGGGTGGGAATGGGGGTAGGGTAGAGGAACAGAGTGGGCCTACACCCAGGTTGGGAATCACTAGTTTCAAGAAGTCAATCAGTAATTACATAGGCATCAATACTGAAAGAAAGTGGGTACTACTGCGGTATTAAGGAGAAAATATATATATATATATATATATATATATATATATATATATATATATATATATATATATAATTCAAGGTATACAAACAGTAAAAATACAGTTCACCTGGTTAGCCTATTACAGTATGTGTTATTTTGATTTATGTTTTGGGAAGGAATAAGATAAGTTTGGCTTTGCTGAGGTTTAACAGCAACTGACATTTATTTAGTCAGTTTTCTATAGAGGTGAAAGCTTCCTGTGTGATGGCTTCTAAGGTGGGGAAGAGTTGGAGCTGAGCAAACTGAAGCTGAATCATCACCATATTGTATTATAGTAGTGAGATTTAGTTCCTTGTGCATGCTATTAATAGTATTGAAAAGTACTGGTCCAAGTATGGAGCCTTGGGGTCTCCTGTATTGGTCGGTAGGAATGTGGAGTGGGAGTTATTCCATTTTAGAGACTGAGTGTGACTGTTTAGATAGCTGGTGAACCAGCTAGTTGAGAGAATTGTAAGGCTTATAAGATGTATTCTTTGGAGTAGTAGTCAATGTGAGACTGCATCTATGGCTTTTGACAAGTACAGAAAAAAGGTGAAGACAAAAGTACCTGAATTTTTACTTTGATTAATGGTATCTAAGAATTGTAGTAGGGCAGTTATAGTGCTGTGGTGGGGTCAAAAGCCATGTTGGATAGGAGAAGGTAAGTAGTTATCAAGTAGAAATGCTAGGAGTTGCTGATGTATTTATATTTCAAGTACTTTGAAGAGAGAAGGAAGGAAGGTTTGCTATATGGCAATCATTTAACATTTCAGTAGATGTGTCAGCTTGTGTAATGGGATTATGAAGGAAGCATTCCATAGGGCTGTGGTATAGTTTTCTACAAAATACCTATTAATTAGGATAGATACAAGGTAGCTAATGATGTCAGTGGCTATATTAAGGTATTCAGATGGCAGGTTGTTAGGAGCTAGTGTTAGGGGCTTCAGTTTTTTAATGTATTATTGATGATGTTTGATTGGATGGTTCTTAGGTTGAATTTGATTGTGGATCTATGGTCAGGACAGAAGGTGGGTGGGGTATATGTTGTTTTTGTTGAATTAAGTAGAATATTGGACATGAAGTGTTTGTTGAACTTATCTGCAATGCCCCTGCTGGTTTCAGATGGAAAATTATTTGGGTTGAGTTTTCTACCTGATCTTAGGAGATTGTTTAGCTTTTTTGTATGTTTGGTCTGGTTTATGGAGAAGAATTACTTTTTATATTAATGAACATGTGCATTTGTGTTGTTTCTGAGGCACTGTTGCCTATGTAGGTAGGATTGGATTCTAGTTTGGCACCATTGTTTTCAGTTTTATCTCTTTTTTCTGTCTTTCATGAGTTATTTGGCTTGATGGGTTAGCCATGGTGCAGAATTTATTTTCACCCTTCTATGTCTCAGTGAGTTTTTTTGGTTTAGTATGGTAAAGAAGGAGTTATTTAAATGACAGACAGCTTCAGCTAGAGGCAGATATTTGAGGGGTTCCCATTCACATTGTTTAAGTGTGTCATTAAATATGGATTTTCAAAATGTGTTAAGTTTCTTACAGAGCTGAAGCACTAGGCTTTGGGGGGCTTGTGGTATTCTCTGTAGATGTAGGTGGGATGGTGATCATTGAGAGTGTCTGCGAGGGTGCTGGCTAGATAATTTTTTTCGGTGATGGTTCAGAATATGCAGTCTAGTATGATTTTTGTATACCTTGTCAAATCAAGGTTTTCTTTTCTTTTTTTGCTGATCTGAAATAAATAATAGACAATATTATGGTTGGTAGAGTTAGGTTTGTAAGAGGTGCAAACTACATTTAGGTCATTGAACAGGATGGTTTCTTGGCTGAAGTAGATATAAGTAGCCAAGTATGTTTTCAGTAGTCTTGTCATCTTTGTGGGAGATGGATGTAGGCGGCTACAATGATTATGGATCTCTGATTGTTTAGGTAGAGTTTGGTTATTAGTATTTATTCATTGCTGTATTATGGAAGAGTTGGGAGGGTCGTTTTTGAATTGTAAGGTGCCTTAAAAGATGATGGCCATGCTCCCAGTCCATTTACCTATTTAGTCTTTCATAATGTTGGTGTAACTGAGAGGAATGATTTCCTCATCTTTAATTTCAGGTCTTAACCAAATTGTAGTGATAACTAGTTTGTGGGGTTGATTGAATTCAATCCATGCATGACGATCCAATATCTTACTGCAGATGGTTTGGGTGTTGAAGTTGTATATTGTTGGGCTTGAGGAAGAAACTAGGGTTTGTTGTGTTTTAGAGGATTTTTGATGGGAGGAGTATCTCTGCAGGGGATTTGGGTGGGTTGTGGTTGGTGTTAGGTTTGTATAGGTTGGGCCAGTGTTGGACCACGTTCGGGATGTATATCTCTGCACACTGTTCATTTATTGGGGATGGCGCTGGAGTTTTTGAGATTATGGAGAAGTAGTTTTGGTACTTTTTTTTGCACTGGTGTGTGAGGTTTTGTGTTTGGTGTAAGTCAGTAATGTACATTTTTTGGTTAAGATTTGGTCTATGCAGAAGTGGGATTAGGGAGTTGTATCTGCGGACAAGGGGTAAGTAGGTTTTTGTGTAGGACTTGGTTGAGTGTAGTTAGAACATGATTTGTAAGTAGTTGATTGGCTTAGGATAGTTAAAGTTTATATTGAGAGAAGTAGATGTATATGCATGATGGAAGGGATTAAATAATTGTATAAGAAGAGTATTGAAAGGAAATGGGAGGAAGAAAACTACAAAAATATTGGCATGCACTTATTAGGTAAGGGGGTTGATTACAGAAGGATGGGGAAAATGATTGCTGTTTCCAATTTGTAATTAATTTTTCATTAATTAAGCATTAATTGGTTGGTTATATTGGCTGGTATGGGTAGTGAAGCATCAGGTGATATGTTTTGGCCACTAGAGTTTATGATATGGAGATAGGGGTGGGTCGGGTTATTTGCTTTGTTCAATAAATTAAATGATAAAGGTGGTGGATGGGGAGACTAGTGAAGCCACTTGTAGTGTGGCTGAGTGGAGGAGGCTAGTCACCAGAGAAGAGAGTCAGGACCTAAGCTATGGTAATGTACAAAAAATATCTGTTTATGCAATACCAATGTAATCAAAATCTAGAAAAATGTAGAAAGAATGATCCCACAACTTAGGCTGAACCTTCCACTCAACACAAAAAAGGAAGACCTGTTATAGAAATAGCTATTTAGATAGAACAACTTGCACCCTGCACACATTTTTCACAACATATTGAAAGGTCAAGGAATGAGAGTCTCCAGATTGACTACAGAAAAAAACATTTTCAAACAAGAAATGGATGACCTTAGACAAAAATTTATGGAGAGGGGTTACAATGATAGTAAGGTAAGCAACACCTTAAATGAGGTAGATAGTTTGAGGAAAACAATAGCTTGACCCTATTTGAAAGGAAGTAAAACTGAAGTATCTGCTGAAAGAGTTAATTTTACTAGCATTTTACTAGCAATAGCTCATATAATACTTTGAGAATGCCAATATCTTTTGCTAGCAATATGAGGAGGGCCACTAACATTTTTCGATGGTTTTGACCCATACTCACAGCAGATGTATATATTAAGGAATTAGTGGGTGATTATCCAAGATTTGTTTATTAGAACATAAGATCTCTTAAGAGTCTGTTATTTTATCCAAAAATAATTGAAAATTTTGCTAACAATGACCTCAATTTGGTGCCATGCAACAACTGCAATTTCTGCAGTTATCTGGATACTTTTGGACAATTTTATCATCTTGACTTTAATAAAATGTTTAAGTTTACAATTCGGGCCACATGTAACTCCACGCATTTGGCATATCTGGCACACTGCATAGGATGTCAATCCTTTTATGTAGGGAAGACTGATAGATGCCTAAGGAACAGGATAAGGGCACACTTATATGATATCAGGAACACCAATAAAACCAATGCATTAGCAAGGCACACCATTGGTAAGGATGATTCACATACCTTCAGTTTTTAGTTGTAGATATGATGAAACTAGATGAAAGAAAGGGAGACATAAGAAACAGGACTGAGGTACCTGAGACCAAATGGATTATCAGACTAAGAGCTGATGTTGGAAAGGGTTTAAATGACAAGATACCTATGAAACCTGTTCTTAAAGCTCGACCTTTGTGTAAATAATTTAAGTATCATTTACCCATCAGTTTGTTTGCTTCATTTTCATAATGATATAAGCACATATTTGCTACATATATTTTAACTTTATTATATATATATATATATATATATATATATATATATATATATATATATATATATATATATATATATATATATATATATATATATATAATGTAATTTGCAGTTTTAACTGATTCAGGAAATGATGCAATGCCTTCTACGTGTTTATATGTGGTGGTCTTGTTTCATTTTTTAAACATCTGAGGAAGAAGTTTCATATACTGTGAAAGCACTTGCATATTGATTAAAGGATTTATTTTATTGAATCTGGAGCCTTCATTTGTTTCCACTTTTCTTTTGCTCATTGTAATCAAAATCTAATTTTAGATATTGTTTATTCTATGGGACAGGTTACGTGGTTGCTGCTTGCTGTTTTTCTACAGAGATGCTTAGTTTAAGGGAATAGAAGACTGAAATGCAATATATGTCTCAAGGGTGACCAGAGAGAATAGTTGCAGAAAACAGCTGCCCAACTGTAGACAGGGCAACTTATTACAAGATGCAGCAGAAACAGTGCATTTAATGTATTATTTTGCAGTAAGGTATGACCAAGTAGGTGTGGGAGAAACTCTCTCTACTGGCATACCTAATAGCAGTTGGACATAAGTCAGTATTTTCTTTTTCTAGTAATATCTTCTCTTGGTTTAAACTTTCCTGAGAGGCAGACTAATCAGGATGGGCAAATCTATTCTTAGAGGCAACTGTTAGGGATATTCATACCTCTAACAGTAGTGGGAGATGGCTAGCTCTTCTGTGCTGAGCAGCTCTTTATGAGTGCTCTATGAGGTTGGATAGTAAGCAACATGAATTTAAATAGGTAGCACTATTGTAATGGATGGTAAAGGGTAAGTGAAAGTGTGAAAATGGTTCTGGTATCTACCTTCGGGAACTCTGTAAAAATTCTAAAAGAAGAAAAGTTAATAAGAACTTAAATTATAATGAAGAATTTTAACTAGAATTTCTGATGTATAATAAAGGGGTACGAATAATGAAGCCAGACAAAGGGGGTGGGGTTGTCATCATGAACAAAATGGATTATAATAATAAGATGTTTGAGATATTGAATACTGAGACATACATAAAAAGCTCTTTGAATGAAATGAATGGAGCCTATAGAAAAATTAAGGGGTTTATACATGATGGCTTTATTTCTATTAATGAAATGCATTACCTTTTCGTTGAATTTCCATCCACCCCAGTTATTTTGGGGCCCCTAAAATCCACAAAAATTTAAATCAACCACCAATGAAACCAATTGTGGATGCTAGGGGCTCCATTACATATCCTATGGCAAAATATTTGGAGAAGGAGTTGAGTAAATATATAGGTTCATAGGTTCATAGGTTGATACTAGGCTATCTGCCCTAGGTTTATAAGCCTAGCCAAAGTGTGTTTGGCTTTTGCCACCCTTTTAGATTTGTAGACTGTGCCTTTGAATAGTAGGTCTCAGAAGATAGCCCTTTTACGGTTAGTTTATATGGGATGAGCCTACTGTGTACATTGACTCATGGGATTTTTTTAAGAAAGGTTAATAAAATAGAATATAAAGATGAATACTTATTTATTACAGTTGATGTAGTTAACCTATACAGTGTCATACCACATGAGTCGGGCATACAATGGTTCTGTGACTACTTGCTGTCTAAGAATGTAACACAAGAAAAAATCAACTTGTATGAAGAAATGCTTAAATTAATATTAAGAAACAATTTAATTTTATTTGAAGTTGAATATTTTCTCCAGAATGAAGGGGTGGCAATGGGCTCATCTTGTGGGGGCCTATATGCCAATATTATCATGCTAGAATGAAAGAAACAATATCTTAGTCAATCTCGTTTTCTCCCATACTGTAAAACCTACATCTGCTATTTGGATGATATATTCATCTTGTGGGAAGACCCTAAGAGGTTGATACCTTCCTTTTTCGAGTTTATTAATATGACAACAGAATTTTTGAAATTCACGTATACTATAGAAGAAAAGTCAGTTCCTCATCTGGACATATTATTGAAGAAGGATGATGTTAACAAGAGATTCTTGGTGGAAATTTTTTTGCAAAAATACATATTCCAATAGTTTCCTCCATTTTAGTAGCTGCCATTCTTTTAAACAAAAATGGGCAGTGATCAAGGAGCAATTTGTCCAGGCAGCAAGGATGATTACGTTAGAGTAATCTTTTTTGGAAGAATGTAATTTACTTAAACAAATGTTTACTAAACATGGTTATCCAAGTAATTTAATTGATGAATTGATGGATGAAGTAAAAACAAAAAGAGACAATGGCCATTTTATACCTATTTTGAGGCCCAAGAGTACAGAAGAGCAACATAATAGGAATAGTCTGGAGTATGAAGTACCTGTACATACAGATATTACTTCCAGTGGTATTGCAAATGATATGCCTAGTCGAATGACATCGCTTCAGCTAGAGGCAGATATTTGAGGGGTTCCCAGTCACATTGTTTAAGTGTGTCATTAAATATGGATTTTCAAAATTTGTTAAGTTTCTCACAGAGCTGAAGCACTAGGCTTTGGGGGGCTTGTGGTATTCTCTGTAGATGTAGGTGGGATGATGATCATTGAGATTGTCTGCGAGGGTGCTGGCTAGATAATTTTTTTCAGTGATGGTTCAGAATATGCAGTCTAGTATGATTTTTGGATACCTTGTCAAATCAAGTTTTTTCTTTCTTTTTTTGCTGATCTGAAAGAAACAATAGACAATATTATGGTGGGTAGAGTTAGGTTTGTAAGAGGTGCAAACTACATTAAGGTCATTGAGCAGGATGGTTTCTTGGTTGAAGTAGATATAAGTAGCCAAGTATGTTTTCAGTAGTCTTGTCATCTTTGTGGGAGATGGA
Organism: Protopterus annectens; assembly: GCF_019279795.1. NCBI lineage: Eukaryota > Metazoa > Chordata > Ceratodontiformes > Protopteridae > Protopterus > Protopterus annectens. The sequence goes on from NC_056726.1 coordinate 1,910,475,330, forward strand.
TGTAGGCGGCTACAATGATTATGGATCTCTGATTGTTTAGGTAAAGCTTGGTTATTAGTATTTATTCATTGCTGTATTATGGAAGAGTTCGGAGGGTCGTTTTTGAATTGTAAGGTGCCTTAAAAGATGATGACTATGCTCCCAATCCATTTACCTATTTAGTCTTTCATAATGTTGGTGTAACTGAGAGGAATGATTTCCTCATCTTTAATTTCATGTCTTAACCAAATTGTAGTGATAACTAGTTTGTGGGGTTGATTGAATTCAATCCATGCATGAAGGTCCAATATCTTACTGCAGATGGTTTGAGTGCTGAAGTTGTATATTTTGGGGCTTAAGGAAGAAACTAGGGTCTGTTGTGTTTTAGAGGATTTTTGATGGGAGGAATATCTCTGCAGGAGATTGGGGTAGGTTGTGGTTGGTGTTAGGTTTGTATAGGTTGGGCCAGTGTTGGACCAAGGTCGGGATGTACATCTCTGCACACTGTTCGTTTATTGGGGATGGCGGTGGAGTTTTTGAGATTATGGAGAAGTAGTCTTGGTACTTTTTTTTGCACTGGTGTGTGATGTTTTTGTATTTGGTGTAAGTCAGTAATGCACAATTTTTGGTTAAGATTTTGTCCATGCAGAAGTGGGATTAAGGAGTTGTATCTGCGGACAAGGGGTAAGTAGGTTTTTGTGTATGACTTGGTTGAGTGTAGCTAGAACATGATTTGTAAGTAGTTAATTGGCTTAGGATAATTAAAGTTCATATTGGGAGAAGTAGATGTATATGCATGATGGAAGGGATTAAATAATTGTATAAGAAGAGTATTGAAAGGAAATGGGAGGAAGAAAACTACAAAAATATTGGCATGCACTTATTAGGTAAGGGGGTTGATTACAGAAGGATGGGGAAAAAGATTGCTGTTTCCAATTTGTCATTAATTTTTCATTAATTAAGTTTTAATTGCTTGGTTATATTGGCTGGTATGGGTAGTAAAGCATCAGGTGATATGTTTTGGCCACTAGAGTTTATGATATGGCGGTAGGGGTGGATCGGGTTATTTGCTTTGTTGTATAAATTAAATGATAAAGGGGTGGATGGGGTGAATAGTGAAGCCACTTGTAGTGTGGCTGAGTGGAGCAAGGCTAGTCACCAGAGAAGAGAGTCAGGTCCTAAGCTATGGTAATGTACAAAAAATATCTGTTTATGCAATACCAATGTAATCAAAATCTAGAAAAATGTAGAAAGAATGAATCCACAACTTAGGCTGAACCTTCCACTTGACACAAAAAAGGAAGACCTGTTATAGAAATAGCTATTTACATAGAACAAGCATGCACCCTGCACACATTTTTCACAACATATTGAAAGGTCAAGGAATGAGAGTTTCCAGATTGACTACAGAGAAAAACATTTTCAAACAAGAAATGGATGACCTTAGACAAAACTTTATGGAGAGGGGTTACAATGATAGTAAGGTAAGCAACACCTTAAATGAGGTAGACAGTTTGAGGAAAACAATAGCTAGACCCTATTTGAAAGGAAGTAAAACTGAAGTATCTGCTGAAAGAGTTAGTTTTATTAGCAATAGATCATATAATACTTTGACAATGCCAGTATTTTTTGCTAGCAATAAGGAGGGCCACTAACGTTTTTCGAAGGTTTTGACCCATACTCATGGCAGATGCATATATTAAGGAATTAGTGGGTGACTATCCAAGATTTGTTTATAAGAACATGAGCTCTCTTAAAAGTCTGTTATTTTATCCAAAAAAAATTGAAAATTTTGCTAACAATGACCTCAATTTGGTGCCATGCAACAACTGCAATTTCTGCAGTTATCTGGATACTTTTGGACAATTCTATCATCCTGACTTTAATAACATGTTTAAGTTTACAATTCGGGCCACATGTAACTCCACTCATTTGGTGTATCTGGCACGCTGCATAGGATGTCAATCCTTTTATGTAGGGATGACTGATAGATGCCTAAAGAACAGGATAAGGGCACACTTATATGATATCAGGAACACCAATAAAACCAATGCATTAGCAAGGCACACCATTGGTAAGGATGATTCACATACCTTCAGGTTTTTAGTTGTAGACATGATGAAACTAGATGAGAGAATGGGAGACATAAGAAATAGGACTGAGGTACCTGAGATCAAATGGATTATCAGACTAAGAGCTGATATTGGAAAGGGTTTAAATGACAAGATACCTATGAAACCTGTTCTTAAAGCCCGACCTTTGTGTAAATAATTTAACTATCATTTACCCATCAGTTTGTTTGCTTCATTTTCATATTGATATAAGCACATATTTGCTACATATATTTTAACTTTATTATATATATATATATATATATATATATATATATATATATATATATATAGATATATATATATAGATATATATATATATATATATATATATAAAATAATGTAATTTGCAGTTTTAACTGATTCAGGAAATGATACAATGCCTCCTTCGTGTATATATGTGGTGGTCTTGTTTCATTTTTTAAACATATGAGGAAGCAGTTTCATATACTGTGAAAGCACTTGCATATCGATTAAAGAATTTATTTTATTGAATATGGAGCCTTCGTTTGTTTTGACTTTTCTTTTCCTCATTGTAATCAAAATCTAATTTTAGATATCGTTTATTCTATGGGACAGGTTACATGGTTGCTGCTTGCTATTTTTCTAGAGAGATGCTTAGTTTAAGGGAATAGAAGACTGAAATGTAATATATGTCTCAAGGGTGACCAGAGAGAATAGTTGCAGAAAACAGTTGCCCAACTGTAGACAGGGCAACTTATTACAAGATGCAGCAGAAACAGTGCATTTAATGTATTATTTTGCAGTAAGGTAAGACCAAGTAGGTGTTGGAGAAACTCTCTCTACTGGCATACCTAATAGCAGTTGGACATAAGTCAGTATTTTCTTTTTCTAGTAATATCTTCTCTTGGTTTAAACTTTCCTGAGAGGCAGAATAATCAGGATGGGCAAATCTATTCTTAGAGGCAACTGTTAGGGATATTCATACCTCTAACAGTAGTGGGAGATGGCTAGCTCTTCTGTGTTGAGCAGCTGTATTAGGGGAGGGGGGCTCTTTATGAGTGCTCTATGAGGTTGGATAGTAAGCATAGGGAGCATTTGTTTTGGGAGTGTAATGCGTTGGCAGATTTTAAAGATTCCCTATAGAGTACTCTGTCAAAAATATTGAGTGAGTCAATGGTTGTAATTAAGGAATTGATTCTTTTCAGTTGGGACACAAGATCTGAATTGTCTAGACATAGTAAGGCCTTGTTAAGTTTAATTCTGGTGGCTGCCAAAAACTTATTACTAGTAAAAGGAAATCAAAGTCTAAACCAGCTGTGTTTGAAGTATTGAATTTTGTAATAGAGATAAAAGGACTGGAAGTGGGATCTTCAGAAAAGGGAAGGAGCAAATTACGTAACAATAAATGGCAATTGTAGAAAAATACATGCAGAATAATGTTCAGGACGAGTAGTAAAGCTTAATGGAAGTCAGGAAATGAGAAATGTATGTCATGTTGGACTGATGAAAGTTATAAAAAAGAATATATGTGATATATAACTGGAATATGGATTTGTTTTCTTTTATATCAATAGGTGTTGTTGTGTCTTTCGACTGTTCCTGGTTAGGGGTCGCCACAGCGGAACTCCAGTCCACTAATGACTGGCAGTAGATTTTTACGTGCTGAGTTTCCAGCCCTGATGCACAACCTTCAATGAAGATATGCCGATTCGCACGTCTCCACACAGAAGATGCTCTAGCTGAGAATCGAACAGGACAATGTCTTACTGTGAGGCGACAACGCTACCACAGCACCACCACCGCAGTCTCTTTTATATCAATAAATAAAATACATAAATACATTAATGTATGTTTACCTATGTCTTAAGTGATCATTTAATAAAGGTGTAAACAAATAATATCAGGAGTGTCAATAATCAATACAGTGGCAATTTTTTAATGGTTCTGGGAACTATGGGCATGCTCATTGATAGGTTCTTCTATTATTTTCTATTTTAGACTCCTCACTTCAGTTAATCTCATTAGTAATTCACATTTTAAGTTGATTTTAGGTCTGCATTGCATAAATGCCTTCTATTACTTCATAGCATACATACATCTCAATCTCTTAGCTTAAGAGTCATGCACAAAGCCAAAAAATAATGGGGGCAAAGGGCAAAAACTGGAACAGATTTTAAATATTGCCCTTATATACTTAAAAGCTGCTTGAATAAAAAGTTTCACATTGGCATGCATTTCGAAGTTGGAAACTCAAACATCAGTCATTGTTCACTGATTGCATTCCTCAACAATTTTCCATAAAAAAACAATATTTTACAAGGAATAGAGCAAAAACATGATGGAAAATCAGGGCCATTCCACAAAATTAGGGACAGCTATGCTACATATCAACTACCCATCTTTGGTCTTAACTTTGTAAGATCCCGAAATATCAACTTTTTTACAGACAACAGCTTTTTAGTGCTCTGATACTTTGTCCTTTCTTTGGATTCTTAAACTTCTCCTAGCTGAAATACAGTAAATACTCTTGCTGATTAGTTATAGCAAATGTTTGCTTCAGCTGAACTCTTTTGCAAGTTAGTCTGAATACTTGGTATGTGCTTAGGTTTTAACAGCACTAATGAAGTAGACAATTTTGTCTTCCTTCTGCTCTCCAACAACAACTGAGAAAGCAGTAACATATCTAGTATTAGCGAAGCTTTTCTGCATTCAGTCACAGCTAGGTAGCAGTCTTACTGGTTTGGTATAAATACTTTGTTGGATTTAAATAAAAGGCCATGTGAAACAGAAATTTTGTCATGGAATGCGGACAGTGTTCAAATGTGAAGTTGAACATTTTTGATTCATCTGGATATTCTAGGAGAACTATAGTTTTCAACATTTCAATTCAGTGTCCAGTTCAGAGCACTGAACATAATTTTGCAGCATAGATTATAGCAAATAAATTATGACACTGTCCAAAATATTAAGGCATTAGCATCACTGCACACTGAATTCTACTTGTTTGGCTTAATGAACTATACTGCATGAATTTGCAAATCACATGCTTCATAAATCTGTTAAGTATTGCCTTCACAAATCTGAGAATATCTTCCTAGATTAATATGTGAATTAACTGCTGTATGAACATGCTCACATTATCTCTGTGGCTAAATAAATAATTGACTTTTTTTGGGGAAACCACAGTATTGCAGCTTGACTGTAAGTTATTAAAATATTTCCATTTTCTCCAGCTTGTACTTCCACTACTGCTCATCAAAAGGCCACCTTGGCATGTGGAAAGGAAGGAGAATCCACCAGCAGTTGGAGGCAGAGATCAGCTAGGTTACCCACATCATTGTGCATGCTGTTCATACTAGGTTGTTTCTGTTATGTTCTACTCCCACTAATGTGCTGGACTGGCACCATAGGAAGGCTTATAATATCACTGTGAGGGACCTGGAACTACCTGAGTGGTAATGTATATGTTATACTGTTTGCCCTGAGACACACTGGCATTCAACTGCATGGCCCCATTACCACCACTTTTGCTGCTGCTGTGCCTCAACTGTGCATCCGAAACATGTCCACACACACCTCCTTAAGACAACCAGGAATAGCCTTATAATTTCTATCTTCCCCAGCTTAGCTCCAGCAGTGGCCCAAGCCACTAATCAAATGTGTATTTTACACCACTACTTCAATGGAGATTACTTCTATGAGTCATTAACTGCACGAAGTTCTGTTGCTCTCTGCATATTTCCCTTGAAATGTTAACTACACACTGTGCATTAATGTAATTGTATTCCATTGCTCACAATGCAATCTGCTCAATACATTGAAGTGTTTATATAAACAATTTAAAATAAAAAAATGTAATGTTTTGTTTTATAATTACAGCACAGCTCCTTCTGACACGCTGGTGTTAGTCTCTGTCCATAAAACTCAGTTTCAGAGGCTTAGACTCTGTCACACTACTTTTCAAGTCCGCTTCTCTGAAAGCACTTAAGTTAGTATGATATAGTCTGCACTGGTATCATTCTTAAAAGTAAAACTACTGCCATTTGTAGACACTTCCATATGTCTGTCCCTTGTGAATAAGCAATATGCACAATATGGTTCCCTTGTGTTTCATCAAGATAAAATTTAAAGACAATGCAACTCCTCCACTTCAACTTGTCAAGACCTCAACCCAATGGAAAAAAAAGTAAACATTTCTTGCAGGTTAACAAGCCACCCTTCTCCTCCACATAGCCTTTACTTAAATACATTTAATGGCTGAAAAGCAAAAAAAAAAAAAAAAAAGGCCAAACCCAAGGAAAGGGAATCAGGCTCATAGTGCATAAAAATCAAAGCAGCAATGATTTTCTATGATGTCTATTCACTACCGCAAAAAATGGTCCAGGGAATCCAAACGACCAAAAACTGAAAAAAAATATATTAATACCGCAGTATGATAGCCACTCCAAACACCTCAGAACACGAAAAAGACCCAGAGATGATGATCTAAAAATCTACATTTTTTATGTTTAATAAAAGACTCATGGTGAACTGTTAACCGCATAAAAAGTCTTCCACATTTTTCATCTCAGATGCCCTTGGGACTTTCTCAGAGCAATAAAACTCATAACAGCACATCCCTTAAAACTTATTGGATTGGATCACATGATAAACCAAAGTACTTCTATACTACAAATGTCTACAACAATTCATTATTAAACAAGAAGCCTTTCTATTTTCCCTATATAAAATGCTGGGCAGGTTGCACATCTGGCTATATAATATCAGGCCACTACTGTTACAATTCTCAAATGAAAGTATGATTTTATCTTTTTAAAAGTTCTGTAATGTGGCCTCATCATCCCACATTATATAATCACACTGTCCACACATACCACATCTGTCAGTACTCTTCTTTATTCCCCGGTTAATAACTATAGAATGTCCAAAACTGTCTCTAGGGTTTTCTTAAAATTAGCTGTTGTCTTATAGACCAAGTCTGGTGAGTCATCCAGTAACTTGTAAAGGGAAACATTTCCTCTAAAACGCATCCATTTTTTTCTAATCAAAGCTGTCAGACTCCAGTGGCCTAATGGATAAGGCATTGGCCTCCTAAGCGATGGAGTGTGGGTTTGAGTCCCTTCTGGAGTGATATAATCTTGATACAAGAGAAGCTTTTTAGGGCTAGGCTTGTAAAGGCTCCAGGGCCATTAGCCTAGTACACACCTATGATCTTGTTGATACCCATACTATAAGGGATAATGAAACCGCTTTCAAATTTTTCTCTTTCTTCTGGACTTATAAGTGTGGTAACCCCCTTATAATTCATTCCATGACTTTCTATTGTTAGGTTCTTTAAATCTTGCCCTAATAAAGCCATATATTTAACTCCCCGTCCATCAATAATTTCCTGACTTATCTGTTTAGCTTAACCAGGGATTGTGGATATCTCCTCTCAAAATGTTTCTAATTTATCAATCTTAATTACACTGACCCTTCACCAAATTTCATTTATAATGGAAGGGATGGAAACTATTAAAGTGCAAATATGTATCTGAGAAGGTGGATTTTCTAAAAATACAAGATTCAAAACCTGCCTTACCCTAATAAATCGATGTATCTAAATAGTTAGATTTATTTAATATCCTATGATCTGATCCATTTAAGTTATAAGGGATGTGTTGTTATGAGTTTTATTGTTCTGCGGAAGGCTCAAGGGCATTTGGGACTAAAGTACGTGTGGAAGAATTTTTATGTGCTTAACAATTCACTGTGAGTCTTTTATTAGACATTTATTTTTATGTTTTATTTTATTTTATTTAGCATTTGTTTACCATCAAAGTATCAATTTTCAGCAGAGGCCTGGGGAGAAATTCTCCAGACACATCTTTGTAATCTGGGAGGAAACTGTAACACTCAGAGAAAACAAACACGAATGCAAGGAGGACATGCAGGCTCTGCAAAGAAGGCAGCCCAGCTGAGAAATGTACCGGAAAACCTCTTGCTATAAGATGACAATGCAAACTGCTGCACCACTGTGCCAACATAATAAACTTCTATGTTTTTAGACTACTTACTTTGGGACTTGTTCATGTTCTGAGATGTTTCGTTCTAAGTCTGTTTACTAAATTTAACATCAGTAAGTTAAGGTCAACAAACAGAAACCTCATTTAATTTGTTGAATAACAAGTTAGCTGCACAATACATAGCAAGAAGAGCATTCACTATCTTTTCTTTCCATCAGTGACTACACAGTCGGCTGCTTTCTCTGCATTATTCAGTTAGAAATCTTTTTTCTGACCATATCTCCTTTTATATTTATGTATTTGAAAGGCACAATTAAGCAGTTCACAGACTCTGTATTCTCTTTATGTTTACAGATGAATAGATCTTCTTATCCTTCAGATAATCAACTGTGAACAATGTGGTTTACTGAATTTTCTTCATTTCTAACTGCAGGATCATGGCCAAGTAAAATGTTAGACCATGTTACTTCTTCATAGTTTGAAGCATTTTACATATACTTTGTGTCAGCATATTTTTTCTCATTATTTTAAAAATATTTCAGTTTTATTTTTATTTTACACATACTAAGATCCTCAGCAATCCCCTTCAGGAGAATTGTTATTTGCCATGCTACTTTTTATCATGGCACAAATAATCACAGATAAAAGATAACAAATTATTATTGTTGTTTATGGTCTTTGTATAATGGCACTCAATTGTCAGAGATGCTGAGCTTTAGGCTTGGATTGCTGGAGACTGATAAAAAGCAAAACAGAAATTTTATTTCTATTTTACACAATTATCTCTTCTCTGTTTTTGTGTGACCTCAGGTTTATTTTATATAGAGATTAGGGGTGTGAGGACTTATTTCAACATTAAGGGTACAAGCAGAGCCCCCCAGCAGAAAGATTAATTTGTAATACCTGGTGATGTATTGAAATTTGTGATGGAATATGTTTGATATTTTAGCAGATGCATATCATCTAAGTAAGATGTGATGAGCCTGAAATTAGTCAATATTGATCATTGCAGTACCCCAGTAAGCAAATATAAATAAAAAAAATATATAATAACAGTAGTAAACTCATGTTGCAGTTTACCATGACATTACATGGTGATTCAAAAAAATAGCTGTTTGTTAACTGCCATGTATCTATGCCCACGGCCTGCAATGACAAGATAACCTGATACCATCACCCAGTGGGGTGCAGCAGTCAAAATTAACATACTGAATTGCTGTTCAGCTTATCATTCATTTCACAATACTACATAATTACTTAATTTGTATCATCTAGTGCCATGGCTGAAATGCCAATGTCCATTAAACTAGGTTCTTTACTCTGTAGAAAGGCTATCTCTGAATCCCTTCTTAAGACATTCGTCTACACATTTCCGGACTGAGTGTGCGTGAGTCTCAGCAACTGATTCAAATTACTCCTTTGTCTTCTCATTTTGCTTATTGTTTTGCTTTTGGTTACTTCTGCTTTTTTTTCACAAAGCATTCATACAAAAAACACATATAAAACACAAAACTGTTTTACATTTTAAATAGATGTTGTTTTTGCCCTACTATACAGAGGCACAGTCAACTAATCTAAAAGGGTGGCGAAAGCCGAATACACTCTGGCTAGGCTTATAAATGCCCTAGGGCAGATAGCCTAGTATCAACCTATGAACCTATGAACCTATAAAGAAATAGTTCTTCCTCTTCCTTCTTTCCTTATTTTATTTTATTTTTATATTACTGTTTCTTCATTTATAAATTGTAGTTTGAGAAAGCAGCATGGAGTTCCATGTCCTCTCTCTGTAACCTTCAGCTTGCATTTTTTGTTTATTTTTTTTATTTTTTTTTTTTAATTACCAGGACCTATAAGTTCAGGAATTTTGGAGGGGAGTGGTTTCCCAACATTCTTTATATATATATATGTAATAACTTTGAGATCACTGTCCCTCTGAGTAAGGGGAACAGACTGAAACCTAACTCACAATCAGGGGTGTGGACAGAAATGTATATTTTGTTTTCAAACCTCATTATGCTGCCCTCACCACCCTTCTCTCATTTAAGAAAATGTATACAGCTGTCAAAATGCCGCCCCATACACTTCAGACAATGATACACTATTTTCAATTGTTGTTAGTTATAACCATAAAAAGGCTACATTTAGATGTACATTCTCATTATGTAAGTTATTTGTACAGCATTATATAGCACACATTAATTTACAGAGTTCTAGACATTCTGTGCTATTTGATGCATAAAGTTTCTAAGATATGCTCAGAAAATAAATGCACTCACTTGAATACACTGAGTATGCCTAGCTACACCCCTGGTCACACTTTGCTCTTTAAAGTTTTGAAAATCATTGCAGTTAATGTCTGTTTTCTTCCAAAAGGACTTTTTTGTTTTTAAATTCCCTGCTTGAAGTTTAACAGATGCAGAAGGATATGACTGAATGCAGGCAGATTTTTTTTCTAATCACATGTATAACTCATTGGAGCCTCATATGTAAATTAAGAATAAATAGTATACTGTACAATCCCAATGCCTGAAAATTGATGAAGTCTGTGAAAGAACCATTCTGACCAGTTATTTTAAGAACTTTTCATCTCTGCAACCATACAGCTTAAAAGAAACATAACTTCCTTTTTAAATTAGGAGGAAGGAGTTTGCATATAAAACTATCTCTCTGATGACTGAATTTAACATGAAAGTACTGAGCTGTTATTTATAATTACTGCAGTAGAAATTATGACTACTGGGCTGTAGGATGGGTAAATTTATGTATTATGTTCGGAAAAAGAGAACTAAGTTAATTTGTAGCACGAATCGCTAAGGAGCATTAGATTATCCCTTTAGGATAATAAAGCATGGGGAAAGGTTGACGAAACAAGTTAATGTCAAACGAAAGAGAGAGGCAGGAAATAAGTAATGCTGTTCAGAAAAAAAGCAATAATCTTCTTTCTCTGAATACTTAAAATAGACCTGGTACAATCATGTTTCTGCTTGGTGGTTGTATGATTTGCATTTGTTAATGAAACAAACAAGGTTATTAAAAAACTCTTTGGCCCTTGCCAAAGCCATAATAAGCTGGGTGAATAAATCTGGCTATGCAGACTTTAAGTATATTAGCATAATAACAATGCCTTTTCTTTCAGCAGTAACAAATCCCTAGGTTCTGAATCAACATTTGACCTGATAACAAGGCAAAATATATTATGACAGGCAAGATAAAGGCAGAAAAGTTTAGTATTAATTGATGCTTCATCCAAGTAATTCTTCAGAACTGAAGTACACAGAAACAAATTTAGCCACCAGCCTTCAGTTTCATCTGTTAGATATCTCAACAAGCAGTTTATATAGAACTGAAATGCTGTCACTTAAATCGGTGGTTTGATGCCTTCTGCAGTAAATATCAATACTAAAGAAAACCTGAAGCTGTCTCATGAATCACATTTTCGACTCCTTTCAGAATTAGTTTCACTTATCTCTTTAAAGCAGCTCAGGAACTGCTGTCTCATATGATGCTCATTGTCACTGGCAATGTGACTAATATGACAAGTGACCCATTTCTGTTTGCTTACTCACATGCAACCAACATATTTTTACTTCTGGACCATAGAGCTGTCATAGTCGTTGTGTCTCACTCTACATGGGCTCAACAATTATGTCTGTGTTGTGGAGTACTGATATGACACTTGAGCAATCATAAAAATATTTTGCAACTGAAAAATGCCAATTAGCTCTAAGTTGTCACATTATAATTCAACAGATGCTTTTAAAATCAGCCAGAATGAACCAGATTGCATTGTTTAAAATTAATCAGTATCATGTTTCCCAGCTGTTTTTTTCACATGGTAAGTCTTCAGGTCATTTATCATATCACTGTCAGGCAGTCTGCACAGCTATTATTAGAAATCATATTCTATCTCTTTGCTTTTCAATAGTCCGTCTATGTTCTGCCCTTCCCTGTTGTTTGTTCTATGTTTCAAGAAACCTTGAGCTTTTCCAAAATATACATCTGTGTTCTCATCTTATTTGCTCAAGTGTTCTCTTCCAGACCTCTGTCATAGTTAGAGATGGATCATGGTCAAATGGGGCCCTAGGAAAGATAATGGATCACCCCTCCTCTCCCGAGCAGCCTCCCAAGCACCCCTCACACAGTCATTCCAGTGTCTCATTACTTGGCTACTTCTCCTTACCATAAACACTGTTCAAACCTGTCAGTCTGCACACTATTTTCTTCTTTATGTCTGCGATGATTATAGATATTTAGATTTAATTAAAACTTTTATTTCAAATTTTATAGCAGAAACACCTTTACACATTTGCTAAACAAAACAATATAGTGTCATGATAAAAACAGACTCAGCATTAAGAGTAAACTTTTCAGCTCTTGAAACTCACATTCATTAAAATGGCATTGAAACCCACGTTCAAAGAAAATGCATCTGGCCAGTGGTGGATTTTTATGTTTGGGTTGTTTTCAAACCATATACTCCTTGCACACATTTAGGACCTTGCACACATGCATGTGCTCTTTGATTCATTTTCCTGATTATATTAAATTATATTCTTTGTATAATACAACACCACCTATTAGAGTGAGTTTTAAATTTGTACTTTTCAACATTTTTCCTATAAGCAGTGAAACAAAACATATGAACCAATAATGACAAAACTGTCCATTTCAGAACATTTCAACCTTAGGAAGCCCCTCAAACTTCTGTCATTACAATCCACCAATGTCAGTCAGTATGCACAAGCTCTGCAGAAGTAAAAGTCATTGGAATAATTCCACATTAATAAGATCTGTAAATAAAAGAGAGATTGCTACTAACAAATGTTATATTTAGTGTTTCATCTACCTGCTGCCCATGAAGAATAAATTAAATATTTTACATAAAAAAAAATGATAAAATATTGCAGTAGGTAATGGATGGCAAACCAACAATTAGTTCATAGTTGCAAGGCATCTCATCCAAAGGAGATCATACTCGGGACTGCAGCACCCCCACCCCTAAAGTACAACATAGTACCAACAATTAATTCAGTTTATAATTCATCTATATGGTATGGGAGTGGAACCCACAGACTCTTGCATCAAAAGCCAGCATGCTACCTGTTGTACTACTAGCACTGCTCTCAAGCAGCCTAGCACAAACAGTAATGACCATTTTCACATTGAATTCAGACAGCATGAGCAGCAGTAAACTTCTCTTGCCTTGAAGCTCACAGTTCCATGAAAATGTACTGAAGCTCACAATTCCTTGACAATTCATTAAGACTAATAGACTGGTAGATGTTGTAGAGGATTCAAGCTGTTGTCTCCTGTAACTAAGTTGCAGGGTTTGAGCCTAGTAAAATTAATTGCCTGACACCCCCTAACTAAGGCATTGCACAAACACACAGAAAATCCATGCTTCATATTAATTTCTTAGTTCTCTACTAACCTTGTGCATTAGGAAAATCTAAAAATTGCACATTTGGCTCCAATTTAAATATGCATGCATTGTATTAAAGACCCATGCACAGATGCTACTAAGACCATACTTTGTGTCCTTAAAGAAGAAATGTAGTGCAAGCAGAGTGCATTCTTAAAGAAGACATGTACGTTTGCTGGCCAGTGGACTCCCCTGCCTGGTTAGTGGGCATTTGTGACTGCCTTGGTCACCTAGTGCTGGATCTAGCTCTGGTCATAGTTAATTCCAGAAAGATGTCTCTTCTTGTGTGTCTGTCATTCTAATTTGTCTATTTATTTTCAGTCTTCATGCAACTTGACAATATCTGCTTCTAGTATAACCTGCCATCAGCTATCTGTACCACTCATTCAGCTTGCCTTCTGTTATTTTACGAGTGGAAAGACAATAACTTTACTTTAATGCATTTTCAGATGCAAGTTGTTGTGTTGTGTCTTTCGGCTTATCCCGGTTAGGGGTCGCCACAGCTGAACTCCGGTCCGCTAATGTTTGGTAGTGGATTTTTACGTGCCGAGTTACCAGCCGTGATGCACACCCTTCAATGAAGGCATGCACATTCACACATGCCTTCACACAGAAGATGCTCTAGCTGAGAATCGAACGGGACAACGTCTTGCTGTGAGGTGACAACGCTACCACAGCACAGATGCAAGTAAATAGCTATATCCTTCACCTAGCCATAGTTCACCATTCACGTTCTTCACAGCCCTTATACCCACAGAGGGATCAATCACTTTAACATATATCAAAATATAAATTATACAATGACCCCCCCCCATTAAATATTCAAAAGCGTGCACACTGATTGGTCAGCGAGAACGTTGTAAATCAGAGTTATAGTAATGGAAAAAGGTCCGGTCGCCCGGACTTTTTCCATTACTATAACTGTTTTTTTTACAGCAAAGGAGACTGCAAGATCTTCATTGCTTCGCACTGTCTCGCTATGTTAAACGAGTTTAACATAGCGAGGCAGCTTAAAAAAAGCAACAGAGATTCCCTGTTGCTTTTTTTAAAGCTGTCTCGCTATATTAAACTCATTTAACATAGCAAAACAGTTTTTAAAAAGCAACGGAGATCTTGCTTTCTCCATTGCTTTTGCCCATAGCTCTGATGTACTGCGTAGGCATGCGTATGCTCAGTACATCAGAACTGCCGCAGAATACCAGACAGCTGCGGAAGGGCAGCAAGGAGGCATTATACAATGCCATTATTTAAGAAAAGTAATTCTTTTTTTTTCTTAAATAATGTCATTGTATAATAGCAATAACCCACGCTTGGGTGTGGGTAATGCTGGATTTACCCACGGCTGGCTTTGTTTAGCCACTCGGGCTTCACCCTCGTGACCAAACCACACCAACCATGGGTAAATCCAGCATTACCCACACCCAGGCATGGGTTATTGCTATAGTATGCACCTTCATCCCTTTAGTTCTTAATTGTCAGAAAATATGAAAAGTCTTAGCCTGCACTGTCCAAAATAAATGTCAGATTATTCATGTGCCTGTGTGTGTCTGAAAACTGTAATTGAGTACGTAAGGCTGAAGTTATGAGCTGAACACATTTCATCCTGCAAACTGAAAGTTCGATCCTCTCAGTCAATACCTGAATGCGATACAACCTTGAGCTAATCATTAACCATATTGTAAATTCAAGACACCAGTGTTAAAACACATTTAACCCTAATGAACTTACCCAGTTAACATTTGAATAAAAAATATATTGCAGGTTGGCAAGAATGGATAAAATCAGATAAATTGCCCCAGCTATTTTGGTATGCTTTCAATTTTTTAATGTTGACACATTTGTATAGAAATATCTTCTCTATCTTTTCAGTTATTTATATTAAATATTACTTCTCAAGTACAATGAATGTCAATGTTTTATGCTGCTCTGAAGCAAATTAGGTTTTGGATTCCATAATATGTTTTGTTCTGGGATTGTGAACACTGACCCAATGTTATACAGAAGTAATACTTAATATTATAATATAAATATATTTGAAAAGGCAGCTATTGAAGGCATGTTCTACATCTGCCCTGCAACAAATACACTAAACATTAATACAGTTTCAGTAGCTAAGATATATTATTAAGAATGAACTGCAATGACACAATCAGCTTCAATATGGTAAGCAGCATAGTATTTGCCTGTCTGGGAATTTGACATGGTAGGGGACAGGGTGAGCAAAAAGCAAATAAAGCTGCATTCACTTCAGTCTATACCAGGTTCATCACTTTTCTCCCCCTCCCCCTTCATCATTAGTCCCTGACCAATTTGCAGTGCAGAAGCATGTTTCAGATACAGCATGCACTTTTTTGTATTAAGACACCAAGTGACAATCCTACCTGTTAAACACTTATCGCAAGAATTATGAACAAATCCAAAAACAGTGAGAGGACAAAGATCCAGAATCAGGGACATATTTTAAATATCACTCTTGTAAACTCATAAAGTTGCTAGAATAAATAGTTTGCATCAGCATGCATTTTCTTAAGGATATGAATATCTAAACTCAAATGGTTATAATTTGTTTAGTAAATTTATTCCTGATTTATTTGCCAGAAAACCAACAATATATTGAGGAATACTTGAAAAATATGAGGCAAAAATCTGGAAATTCTACAAAATTCTGGACAGTTAAGAAGAATGTTGCTAGTGGTCAATGAAGAACTGTGTCATTCACAGATACTCCTGTTATGTAGATATTTCTATGGGCGAGTGTGGTAATGATCTCAGATTGTCATAAACTGTAACAATGAACATTAGTATTATAATCTGCAACAAGGTTACTGCAAAAATAGCAAGTCTGGTTTGGAAAGTGGCTGTACTGAATTAAGCACTTATATAGGAGTCTATTCATAGCAGTCAGTGCACTTTACAAGCCAGAGAGATAATAGCAAGTCTTAGTTGCAGATGATAATCTCCTGACTGCCTGCAGGATGATGGCCAGTGATTCCTCACTCTCCTCCCATGCCTAGTCTTCTTGGGCACTGAGAAATAGAGGAAACAAATTTCAATGGATGAAGGAGTAAAAAAATAGTGTATAAGAAATAAGGCCAGAGTGAGTAACTCTTACCTGTGGAATTATGATAATTAAAAGAGCAACTTTCAACATTCTTGAGCCAGCCTGGTATTACAGAGAAATGAAGCTCAGCAACTCAGGTTTGATTAGCAGCTCAGGTGCTTTACAATGCTGGCAGGCATGATGGGCATACCATTTCTGGGAAGGTGGGGGTGGGGAAGGGGCGGTGCTAAGACAGTAGTGGGATGTAGCAGTCCTCTGGAAGAAAAACATAGGCCAATGGCCTGGGGGTGTGCATGTGGCACACTATATTCTGATTAGTATTAGCCTTCATCATGTAAGTGCATGGGAACATGCATTTGCATATAAAAAGGCATAGTGGCTCTCACTTTGACACAGGTTACTTCCCCCACCTCTACCCAGGGGAAAAGTTAGGCAAATGAAAAATGTCCTCATTGATGGGATGCTGGTGAGGGCACAAGCACCCCTCATGACTGCCTGAATGATGTCCCCCACAGGCACCAATGAAAAATGGGCTTGAATTCAAATGTGGAGGCTCAATGGTCGGAAGGCATGAGGCTAAAAGGCCATAAAAAAACTTTCAAAGGTCTGGAATAATACACAAAGGTTTAATCAAAACTTGAACCTGGAAGATTCCAAAGCCAACAATGTACTGAACCCTAAAAAGTTACTCAATGGCTTTTATACTAGGGGTAATGTAAGAAGTATATTTCATCTGACCTAAAGTCAATCAGCTACATAATAGATGGTGTGACAATGTGACGTATTGCCATTTGTGGCATGGAGAATAGGGCAGTGCATGTGGAACATGTAAATAATTTTGTGTCATTTGACTATCACGCTGACTTGTACAGATACTTGTGTTAAAATGTATCCACTGTGTTATTATAACTGATTAAATGCATATGTTTAAACAAAAAATTCTGGAAGTGAAGAGTAGAAGTTTTTTTTAAATTGTTCTATAATTTTCAAATACTGCAACAGATCTTAGCAAAGCCCTGAGTGTGTATTGTATAAGAGTCAGGTGATCAGATGTGATGTCATTCTATAATCAGCACTGAGAGGATGGAACTCTCACAGCAGTTTGCTTTGTTTTGTTTTCTTTGGAACCTGATATAAAGATCTATGTCAGTTGTCACAGTGAGTTGATCAGTTAGTTGTTGTTGTTCAGTTCAGAATACTAGAAGCTCATCACTTTGCCTTATTTATTTTGCTGTATCAGTTAAGCTAACTAAGGAACAGTTATTCTTAAGACAGTCAGGAAATACAGTGAGATTAGTTAAGTAGTATTTTTCTGCATCTGTTTGAATCTGTCCAACTGTGTTATTTTTATTTCTATGATAATATCCAATCCAACAAGGTAGCCAAAGACAAGGTAACCTTCAACCAGGAAAACATTAATACACTAAAGTGTTATAGGATTAAGAGGGCATTGTCAGACCCCGCTGTAATGGACTTCCTGCATATGCACAAAACAAACAGAACCAGAATTACCCATTCTAATGACTTAAGCCTTGCCTGTGATATAAATAAGACCTACTGGAGAGTGGAGACAGATAGGTTTGTATCGCAGAGACTACCCTGTCTATGGAACAGGCTCCTCATCCATGTTTAGCAGAGTTCTTCCCTAAACCAATTCAAGTGCAACTTGGACAACCAGATAGGAAACAGGAAATCCATCAATGTTTTGGCACCTATGTCTCTAATGGACACAGGTAACCTTACATGGTTATTCTCCCAGGCCACTGCTTACACTTATCAAGGGTATCAGAGCTTGTCAGAGATTTGGGATGAATGGCAAGGCTCAAAAAGGCCCTTGTGGTCATTAGCTTAGTAAACACTTATGAACCTATGAGCCTATAAGAATCACAAATCAAACCTATGTAAACATTTAAATATCCCATCCTGTGTATCACATGACCATGAACATCAAATTGAAAAACAGAAATGATTAAAACAGTCTTAAAATATTAAATAAAAAAAAGCAAATACCATAATCAAACTATATAATATTTCAACTTAAGTAAACATCAGATTGAAATATGTTAATTTAAACGGGGGGACCATTGCATTTAATTTGAATTGCCATCTGCAGCTCCCTCACCTCAGTCAATTCTTCCCATGGTCCTCCTCTATGGTTACTAACAATATGATCAAGAACAAAGAACAAAAAGTTGTGACTGGGGTAAATTGCAATATGTTTGGCCAAAGAGTTTTTTAAGTTTGTCTTCCTTATATCCAAAACATGTTCATATATTCTGTTCCATAACTTTTTTTGAGTTTTACCCACACAAAAAACATTGCATTTCTGGCAGACAGATAAAAACACCACCCTATGTGTATTGCAATTACAATGAAGCTTAGTTCTGATTGCCATTGACCTTAACCTGGTCACCTACCAAAATTTATTAACATTGGTTACAAAAGCCACATTTATGGGTGCCAGGTTTTTGTTACTGGTGAACTGGTCAATATTCTGTTCCACAAAGTTTTTTATGGATCTACCTCTGATAAACAATGACTGGGCTATGTGCAATCTTGTCCAAAATGTCACCAAAACAAGAAAAAATGGACCAGTTTTTCCTCACATGTCTCTAATGAAAAGATCTTCCTTCCAGCGTTATGTTATGGAAGCCAGGTGATGATTTTTTTATCAAGGTGGTATTATGATTGATCATTTCTGCTACTGTGTTGAAAGTAGTTTTTAATAACAGGAGAATATCTCCTTTCTCCATCTTACTGACTACCTCCACCATTACACTGGAAACCATCTTTTTGGATAACCCCTCATTAAAAACATTTCTCTCAAAACCTTACTTTCAGTTATAAATTGGTTGTCGTCAGGGACCATCCTGGCCAATCGAATGTATTGACCTTTCACTATACCACATTTTTGGTGCAAAGGATTGTTACTCTCATAATGCAACAAACTATTGCAGTATGTGGGTTACCTATAAATAATATTAACAAAACATTGTTCTAGTTAATTTTTGGAAAGTCTGACATCTAAGTAACTTACACAATCTTGATTGGAGGAATAAGTAAATCTTAGAAAAGGTGTGATAGAATTCAAATAATCGATAAAGCTGGTGATCTTACAAACAGGCCTGTCTCACACAATAGCGACGTCATCTAAAGTTTAGAGGTATAACTTTCACAGCTTGTTGGAAAATCTTTCAAACAAAAACTACTTTAACCATTGAAGGTGGACAATATTGGAAGAAATAGGGGCACAAGAGGCCCCCATGGCCACACCTTTTACCTGATGAAAATACTATCTCTTTAAAAACACAAAATTGTTTTTGGGAACAATTTCCATACAAGTGGCCAAACATTGATGTTCTTGTTGTCAAAACCAGTGGATTCACAGAGAAAGTCATGGAACCAAGCTAAACCAATTGAGTGGGGAGTAATGTTAAATAACTTAGCTATATCAACCATGAGGAAAACAACATTCCTGGAATAATTGAGATTCTTTATTTTCAGCAAAAAGTCCGAGTAATCACTGCAGACTTGATGAAAATAATCTATTTCTTCAATTTCAGATTGATGTATTTACTAAGGGGTGGGTTTTAGACTTCCTGGCTTTGACAATATGTCTTATTGGTGGGTCAGTGGTGTTCTTGTGTATCTTAGGAATTCTAAAAATACAAGGCACTACTGGGTACTTGACAAGAAAAAATTCAAATAACTCAAGAGCAATTTCCCCTTGATGCAATAAGTCCTGTAACAAGTAATCAATCCATCTATAAGCCAGGTGTATAATATTGAGGGATTTTTCCTCATATACGTCACAATCCAAAAGCTAACAATGCATCTTTTTTAAATAATCATTCTTATTTATGATAACCACACACACCCCTTATCTGGTTTCATCACCCTTAAGCTTTTGTCATGGGCAAGTTCAGACAATAAAGCAAACTCATGTGGAGCCAAATTATGGCCACCCACAGGCTTAAACTTGCGGTGTTGTAAGGACCTAAAATAAAATGCCAATAATCTTTCGAATATTAACAAGGGTAACATGAGGGAGTGGGTTAAATGTGCTTCTCCAAACACAAAACCTCCCTTCATGACTAGACTGGCTATTAGCAAACATTAAATGGAAGTTAAGTTTCCATAAATATATCTTTAAATCAATAAAGTGTAAATTTTAAAATTTGATGAATTGTCAAATGTGCCACCTCTCCTTAAGAGGCTGGTGTGGCTATATGTCCACACATAGTTGCTAAAATTATAAAGAAGTCAGCTACATCATTTTTCACCATGGATGGCCCAATGTTTCCACAAACAGCCAAATGGATAGTTCCCAAAAGATCATCAGGTAAATCCTTATCTAATGAGAGTTCATGTTCTGAAAGAACTGCTGATTCTTCCTGTATTTCATGTTGCTTGTTACTCAATGTAGAGGTGGGTCCTGCTGCCTTTTGCCTTTCCCTTTTGTTTTTCAATTGTTCCAATTTTTGGAATGGATCTCTCTCTAAAAGGGGTCGTTCATAATGATTGTGCTCCTACTCTTCCTCAACAAGGGCCTCCTCATTGGTGTCCTGGTAAAATGAATGCCTTCTATTGGGGTTGGAGGGTTTTGGGTATGCACACCCCTCCAGATTCTCAGTCTGGTCCCCTTTGAACTTTTTTCTTTCCTCTTTTTTATGTTCAGAATATCTTTGTGAATGCGATTATAAATGTCTAAATAATCCTTGTTGTACTGTGTAAATAACAAATCCTCTGCAGTATGCTGATTCAGCTTGTTGGCCTCGGCCGTTAAAACATCTACTTTCCTATGATTGTGCTTGACCAAGCTTTCCGAAAGCCCGCATCCATACCTGTCGAAAAGCCACCAAATCCTTATACACTTGCGACTCCGCAGTTAGTCCCATCGGAAATTTCCACAAACAGAAACCTTTGGGAATTCTCTTTACTTTCTGATGTTCACAAAAGTAAAGATTTTCTAGTTGCAACTTATGGCACCTGTAAATGATTTTTTAAAATTTGTCCATAAGCTGTTTCAGAGTAGATGTATCATTACAAACACTATTACCAAAAACTAGGGTGCTGTTAAGCTAATCGGACAACTTGTCCTCATCCTTATTAACAACAGACTGGTTAACTCTATTAACCTGTGGGTCTCTCTGTGCAACAGATAACAAACAGAATGGGGTTTGTAAAAAAATCATGATCACAGTCATGGTCACAGTTATAAGACTGCTGAACAGAGTTGACCTTCATTGTTAATTCATGTACTAACTGAGTCAACAAACCAACTCTAGTGACAATATTATCCAGGCTGGCACTATCTTGGCCATTGTTGCCCAAAACAGTATCAGATGAAGACATCACATAAAAAAAAAACAGGAACCAAAAACATGAATGTGAGCAAGGCTGTCAGCAATCTCTGACAATATCGAATTCAAGAAGGTAGCCAAAGACAGGTAACACTCAACCAAGAAAACTTTAATACACTAAAATGTTACAGGATTAAGCACTTTTATCTGTGAATCCAGAGTTCTTCATAATCACAGATCAAACCTATGTAAACATTTAAATATCATACCCTGTATATCACGTGACCATGAATGTCGAACTGAAAAACATAAATTATTAAAACAGTCTTAAAATATTAAATAAAAAGGAGATACCAAAATCAAACTATATAAGATTTTAAATTAGGTAAACATCAAAATGAAATATGTTCATTTTGAATGATTATTTAAACAGGATGCATTGTTATCTTTTGGATTGTGACTTATATGAGGAAACATCCCTCAATATTACACACCCAGCTTATAGAAGGATTGATGATTACTTGTTACAAGAATTATTGGATCAAGGAGAAATTAGTCTTGAGTTACTAGAGTTTTTCATGTCAAGTACCCAGTAGTGTCCTGCATTTTTGGAATTCCTAAAATACATAAGAGCACCACTGACCCACCAATGAGACCCATTGTCAATGCCAGGAAGTCTAACCCCCCCCCCTCGGTAAGTACATTAAGCTGAAATTGAAGAAATCATTAGATACTTTTCATCATCTCTGCCATGATTCTTGGGACTTTGTGCTGTAAAAAAAGAATCTCAGTTATTCCAGCAATGTTGTTTTCCTCATGGTTGATGTAGTTGAGTTATTTAAAATTATTCCCCACTCAACTGGTTTAGCTTGGTTCCATGACTTTTTCTGTGAATCCACTGGTTTTGACAATGACATCAACATTTTGGTCACTTGTATGGAAATTGTTCTCAAAAACAATTTTGTGTTTTTGGAAGAACAGTATTTTCACCAGATAAAAGGTGTAGCAATGGGGGCTTCTTGTGCCATTATTTTTGCCAGTATTGTTCTCCATCAATGGGAAAAGCAGTTTTTGTTTGCAAGATTTTACAAGGCATGGAAGTTATACCTCCAATATTTAGATTAAATCTTTATTGTGTGGGACAGAACTGTTTGTGAGATCACCAGCTTTATTGATTATTTGAATTCCAACACACTTTTTTTAAGATTTGCTTATTCCATCAATCAAGATTGTATAAGCTTTCCAAAAATGAACTAGAACAATGTTTTGTTAGTACTATTCATAGGAAACACACATACTTGAATAGTTTGCCACATTATGAAAGTAACAATTGTTCGCACCAAAAACATGGTATTGTGAAAGGTCTTTACATCTGATTCGCCAGGATGGTCTCTGATGACAACCAATTTATAACTGAAAGTAAGATTTTGGGAGAAATATTTTTAGTGAGGGGTTATCCTAAAAAGATGGTTTCCACTGTAATGGTAGAGGTGGTCATTAAGAGGAGAGAAGGGAGATATTTTCCCATTATTAAAAAACACTTTCAGCACAGTAACAGAAATGTTCAATTGTAATACCGCCTTGATATAAAATTATCACCTGGCTTTCATAACAGAATATTGGAAGGAAGATCTTTCCATTGCAGATGTGTTGAAGATGAACTGGTCTATTTTGTTCTTGTTTTGGTAACATTTTGGACAAGATTGGGCATACATAGTCCAATCATTGTTAATCAGAGAGGTAGAGCCATAAAAAACTTTTTGTAACAAAATATCAACCAAGGTAGGTTCACCAGTAACAAATAACTTGCCACCCATAAATTTTGCTTTTGTAGCCAATGTTAATGTGTTTTGGTTGGTGACCAGGAATAGGTCAATGGTATGACTATCAGAGCTAAGTTGCATTGTAATTGTAATACACAGGGGGTGGCGTACTTGGCTGTCTGCCAAAAATGCTATTTTTTATGTGGGTAAAACTAAAAAAAAGTTAAGGGAGAAAATATATGAACATGTTTTGGATATAAGGAAGACAAACTTAAACTCTTTGGCCAAACATATTGCAATTTACCCCAATCACAACTTTTTCTTCTTTGTTCCTTGATCATGTTGTTAGTAGCCCTGGGGGAGGGGGGGGCATGGGAAGATTTGATTGAGGTGAGGGAGTTATGATGGCAACTCAAATTAAACACCATGGTTCCCCCCTCCCACTGTTTAAATTAACATAATTCAATTGGATGTTTATTTAAGCTGAAATCTTATAAAGTTTGAGTTTGGTATTTATTTTTTATTTACTATGTTAAGACTGTTTAATCATTCCTGTTTTTCAATTGGATGTTCATGGTCATGTGATACACAGGGTGAGATATTTAAATGTTTACATAGGCTTGGTTTGTGATCCTGAAGAAGTCTGGACTCACATATGAAAGCACTTAATCCTGTAACATTTTAGTCTATTAAAGTTTTCTTGGTTGAGTGTTACCTGTCTTTGGCTCCCTTCTTGGATTGGATATTATCAGAGATTTCTGACAGTCTTGCTCATATTCATGTTTTTGGTTGCTTATTTTTCTTTCTCCTGTATTTGAAACTCTGGTGTTCATTGTACTTAGATATTTAGTATTGTCATGTTTTCTATTTTATTATTTATTATTAAATATTTTATACTTTTCATTGTGGCTAGTCTTTTAGAGACTACTTTTAAAATCTTGAGAGTACTTGTGCTTATTTTAGTGATACCTTGGTGACTCCAAAAAGCCTGGCTGCTTTCGTTACACTCTATCATTTATATTAGTATTGATTTTACTCAGTATAATTGGATACCCTTGTAAGAGCCTGAGACTAGTTGACTAGTGGTAGCAAGGTTACCTTATAGTATGGGCAGAAAGGGTACAACTAGTAAATCTGTACCAGCCTTTCCCAGGAGTATGTGTGTGTGAAATTCAAATTCCCAGGTGGAGGTGTGTCAGCTACTTGAAACTTGGACATAGTGCTCCACAATGAGTCTTGTTTGGGATCTGGAGAGACAGAGAGCCCAGTCTCAGGTCTGGATCATGTTCCCTTTGTGCTGATGGGGGAACTGTGTTTGATGCAGTGAGCTGCATTTGAAAATACTGAGTAAATCTATTCCTTTTCTTAGTGACTGTCTCTCACTAGTGTCAGTGGTGAGGATTGAGGCTCCTTGATTGCTAGCCCAGGGTACAGAGGCCATCACAGAGGGTCTCCAAGAACTATGGGTGGCATTTATTGTCCCAAGATTTGCACTTGCCTAATGGTTCTGCAGGGGGCCTGTGGTGGAACAGTGGTTAGCAACAACTGGGAAAATGAGACTTGAAGCAGCCATAGAGTATCCCAAACTGCTTCAGCTGTCTTTCCAACACATCCTCAACCAAGTCCCAAAACCCATGGTCTGTGAACCTTGAGAGGCTGCCACATGCCAGGGTATTTACAGGTCTAACGTCACTGCCCAAACCCTGTGAGTATGTTTCTGAATGGACAAAAGCTGGACTCTCTCTCTCAACTGGGAGGAACATGGCTGGGCTACTCTTAATGATTTTGGACCTGCAGGAGAATGAACAGAATAACAAATGAATGTGTAATTTATTAAAGAAAAAGAGAGGGAGAGTAGAGAGACAAACAAGACATGGAGATAATAAATGGAATCATAATGTAATATATCACTGCAATCTTTATTAACAATCATTTCTTTTATTATTTTTATTAAAAGTTTATATTCAGATAAAACAAAAAATCTTGAAATGGTTCTGGAAACATAAGTACAAGCAATATATTGCTGTGAAGTGGTGGTGATTTATTCATTTAATGTCCACTGAAACTAATGAGATAAACTGGTGTAACATAAGAAATGTTAATACATTTAAAATTTCTGGCTGATATGGATTGTGCTGCAATAGTTCATAGGTTCATAGGTTCATAGGTAGGTACTAGGCTATCTGCCTGAAGGCATTTATAAGCCTAGCCAGAATGTGTTGGCTTTTGCTGCCCCCTTAGATTATTTCCCTGTGCCTCTGTCCAGCAGAGCCACTGAAGTGATCCCTGGGGTGAACTTTCTGTTTCCCATCCACTTGTCAAGGTTTCTCTTGAAGAGTGTTAGTGAGGAGCTCTGCCTAATGTAGATTGGAATCTTGTTCCAAAGCATGGGAAGTCTCTGGGACAGGAATCTATCCCTCCAGCATGTCCTATTTACTGTTGTGGTGAGGTTTAGATCCCTAGAGTGTGTGGCTTGAGTGGATATGGTTTTCATTAGGTGAAGCATGTCCATCAATTCTGGGTTGAACATGGCCTTGTATGCCAGGCAGAGATCACCTCTGAGTAGGCGGTATGCAACCAAGTACAGCTGGAGTTTCTTCAGGTCGAGCTGCATAGGTCATCTGTTTGAGGCAAGTGATCCTTTTGGTGAGGTACTTCTGTGGTCTTTCCAGCTGTTTCAGGTGTCTTGTATAAGGTACATCCCAAATGGGGCATTGTACTCTATTATGGGTCTGGTGAGTGATGAGTAGAGGGGCACAATGACCTCTTTTGATCTGGATGTGAACCCTTTTGTGATTAGGTGGGCCACATAGAAGGATTTTCTAACCACTTTGGCAATGTGATTATCAAATAAGAGATTACTATCTACTTGAGTCCCCAGATCCCTTATTATGTCTTCCATATTTAGGTGACTGACACCTATGTGGTAGTTTGTGGGTACTTTGTTTTTTCCAAAGGGGATGACTATGCACATTTTCGCATTTAGCTTGAGGCCATGATTTTTATACCAGGTATCCATCTCAGTGAGACCCTTTTGGAGGATGTCTGTGTCAGTGGGAGAGGCAATTATAGCCCCTAGATTGCAGTCGTCTATGAACTTGGTCAGCCATAGTCCTCCTGTGCTTGCCTGTACCTCTGAGAAGTATATGCTGAACAGGAGGGGTCCTAGGACTGAGCCCTGGGGAATGCCACTTGTAACCGGTTTAGAGTCGGACCTAGCACCCACAACTCTCACCTTGTGAGTTCTGTGTGTGAGCCAGTTGGCAACCCATCTTGTGACGTAGGGGTTTATGTTCAGGCTGGTGAGCTTATCTATAATACCAGAATGGGGAATGGTGTTGAAGGCCTTTGCGAGGTCTAGATAGGCTGTGTATACCACCTTTCCTTCGTTTATAGCCTTAGTAACTGTCTCAAAAAAGTCCACCAGATTTAGGAGGCATGATCTGCCCTTAACAAAGTTAAACTGGGTAAGGTCCAGTGTTTGCAGGTTCCCAATGTCTCTGTTAATGAGTTCCAAGATGATGTGCTCCATAGCCTTGCAGACCAAGCTAGTCTGGCTTATAGGATGACAGTTCCCAGGGTCTGTTGTGGCTCCACCTTTGTGGATCGGAATAACCGTTGCTGTGTGCCACTCTATGGGTACATAGCCTGTGGAGAGGCTAAGTTTGAACAGTGTGTTTAGGTGAGGGGTTAGGTCATCTTTGACCTCATGTAGGACGCAGCCTGGGACACCGTCTGGTCCCACTGATGCTGTGTTTTTGGCTTTAGAGAGGGCTGTTTTAACCTGAGTGTCTGTGATTTCAGGGGCTCTACATTCTTCTGGTATGGTTATAGGCCCTTTTAGGGGTGAGAAGGGGGTGAAGTTTGGACTGCATCTGTCTTCCAGGATGTTGGTGATATCAGTCAATTCAGTGTATTTTGTGCCATTCTGCACTAACTCCAAGCAGATCTGAGCATTACCACTTAGATTCTTGACATAGCTAAAGAATGCCTTGTGGTTATCTTTGGAGTCTTTGGCAAATTTTCTTTCAAAGCTAGCCTTGGATGATTTTATGAGGGATCATAGTTTCTTGCTGATACTGATCAGGGATGTCTTCCCTTCTTGGGATTTTACTCTTTTCTGTACTAGTTTCCTCCTTCTGTTGTATAGCTTTTTTATGGCAGGGGTCCACCTGACTGGTTTCCTTTTCTTGGAGGAGTGAGTCTTGGCTTTGCTTGGGATAGCATGATTCATGCATTCTTGTAGGTGCCTGTAGAATGCATTAGTAAAGGATTTTGCAGCTTGGATAGCATTATCCTTTAGCATGGGAGCTTTGAAAGTTTCCACCTCGGTCTTAAGTAACATGGAGTTTGCTTTTGTAAAGCTTTTCACGGTGGTTTCCTTGACTGGGGGTGGGGGCAGAATGTGGATATCCAGAGTGATTTGTTTATGCTCAGATCTAACTAGTGAGGGGTTGACCTCCGGTGTGGAGCACCGGTCACCCATGTTGGTGCTAACCAGGTCCAATATGTTGTCACCTCTGGTGGGAGTGTTGACCAGTTGATGCAGGGTGTTTGAGTTTATAAATTCTAGGAAATGTTGGGAAAGGGAGTTAGTACTTGAGTAGTTCTCCCAGTTAATGTTTGGGTAATTGAAATCACCCAATATTTGGGTGTTTGGTAGGACCTTTATGTTTCCCAGTGTTTCCAGAAACATGAAATGGTGGTCCTGGGACATGGTGGGTGATCTGTAGCAAGCTACAATTTAAATTGCAGTTTTGCCTGTTGTTAGTTGCACATGGATGATCTCTGAAGCATTACACTGTGTCACTAACCTGGAGGTGTGGGTATCCTTGATGAATATGGATACGCCCCTACCTTTTGTATTTCTGTCAGGGTTTTGTGGCTGAAATGCATGGTATGAGTTGTAACCTGGTAGTGCTGGGGTGCTCTCTGGAGCCTTAAACAAGATTTCTGTTACTGCACATATATTGATTTTCTCCATACTGAGGAGTGCCTCGAGTGCATGCATTTTGAGGCTTAGACTTCTGGCATTGAGTAGCATTGCCCTTAATTTTTTTGTTACTTGTGCTATTTACGGCGATGGGTTTGTCTTTTGAGCCTTGCCTAAAAAAGGCACTATGGGGGTGGCGAGAGCCTTGGCCAGTATTCAAAAGCCTAAGGGTGACAGGTGCAAGCTGACTCTAGAGAAGCAGCGTGGCTTGTCGAGCATGTCATCCCAGGTGGACAGACACTGGATCCCCTTTGAATAACACCAGAAACTTAGCCAGTTGTTGAAATTGATCATTTTTTCTTTATACTGTGGCATCATTCTTGGAGATGGCAGGATGCTACTCAGGGTCAGGGTCATATCGGCCTGGGCTACATGATCAGAGAGCTCTTCCATGTCTCTTTTCATGTAGTCCAGGGAGGTACGTCTCCGGTCATTCACACCAACATGGACAATGACAGAGTCGTATTTTTACTTGTTCTCGAGTGACCTGAGTGCTTGTGTTATGTGGCGGATCCTGGCGCCCGACAGGCAGCTAACTGTAACCTTCTCCTTGTCCAGCCTAGTTAGTGGGACATCCGTGTACCTGACTATAGAGTTGCCTATTACTAGTGTGTTGGGTATGTTATTTTGCCTTAAGGGCTGTGATTGCATGGCACACTGATTATGTGAAGTATGTGTTTCATGGTTTGTGATGGGGTGTGGAGGTTGCTAGGGTGTCTGCTTTGGAGGTCTCTGTTGCTTTTGCAGATTTTTATTTAGAGCCTCCGAGTATGTTTTTGTGTATTTATGTGTGTTATTTGCCAGTATTGGTTTAGTAGTTCTATGTGAGACTGTTAGTATGTTGCAAGTATTTTCCTTCTCCTCTTGACTGTCAGTTTCAGTCTTGGGTTGTTAGAGCTTTGCCTCCAGTTTGGCTGTATAATTGCATCTCTCGCATGTATTAGTGTTTGGTGGTCGGAGGAGAGAGTTGTCTGTGTACATGAGGCAGTTGTAACATTGCCTCAAAATGCCCTGATTCACCAGTTGAACTGGAGAGTACACCGGAAACTGCCCTTTGGGCATGCCAAGATAGGTACAGTGAACTGTTTTACTGATTGGCTTGTAAGGTCGAATAGAGAGCCTTGTCCTTCTGTACAGTATAGGGGGGTCTAGTGCTAGGGTTTATAAGTGTTTGCTATGAGTTTTATGCAAGTGCTGGGCTGAGAAATGAATAGTTTAAGTGCTTCAGTTGAAAGTTTGTCTAGTTCCAAGGGAAAAATTGAAGAGGAAACTTTGTGGAGCAGGGAATAGTTATACCCTAAGTAACCAGTGCTGCCCGGAGCGCAAAACCGGGCAAATGCAGTTTTTATACCAGGGAAATGAAAGAGATAGAAAGTAGCCCAAAATGGCCAATAAACTATTAATTTCTGGGCTAAAGCCACTCCTTTAGGGACACATAGGCTGCTCAAAGCTCTCCTCTCTCACAGGTGAACAGAGAAACTTCCTTCTATCCAAGTAAGGTATGGGCAAACACAGAGACTTGTAACACAGCCCTGAATTCGGCACTAACCTGAAAACTGGACTATACTAGCTTAGAAAGGAGGGAAACAGGTATTTTTTTTTTTTTTTTTAGAAAATAAAGCAGATACAATCAAAAAAACACTTTAAATGCACAGAAAAGGATACTTATTGTTATATATCTCAGATCAGCGTTGTAGTCAATGCCCCTAGTAAATAATAGAAAATTGGTTTAAACAAGTTACCCAATTAACCAGAAAAAACTGAGCCCTGTTCCAGCAGTCTTCAATCAGACAAGTTGTAACTACAAACTCCTGCCACTGGGGTGCAGGGGAACCTTCTCCAAAAAAAGATGGTCTGGATCAGTGCTCAAGTTATACAAACAAAGCTATATTCAGCAAGCCTGAATCTGGTCTATGCTACAGCAACAATTTCAGAAAGAACAATTCAAATAAGCAGTACTGAACACACTTTACTTCTTTTATCTTTGTGAATGAATTACTTTTGTATTTATATTATGAAATAAGTAAAAAAGAGAAGAAAAATATTTTATTACTTAACATTTTTTAAATAGAGGGTGGCCATAGTGGTACAGCGGTTAGCGTTGCCGCCTCACAGCAAGAGGTTCTTTGGTTAGATTCTCGGCTGGGGTACCTTCTGTGTGGAGTCTGCATGTCCTTGCTGTGGTCGCATGGGTTTCCTCCAGGTGCTCCGGTTTCCTCCCACATCCCAAAGACATGCTGTAGGTGGATTGGACACTCTAAATTAGCTCTGGGTGTGGGTGTGTGCATGTGTTGCCTTCTGTGGAAGGTTGGGCGCCGGGCTGGCAACTCGACACTGTAAAACTCCACTGCCAATCATAAGCGGAGAGGTGATCCGCTGTGGCAACCCTTAACCGGGAAAAAGCCAGAAGAAGAACATTTTTTAAATAGAAATAGATATTTTTTACATAGTCACAAGCATCCTCAGTCAGCAGCTTCAATCTCCTGTTCTCCTGTCCTCTGTTATAAGATATCTCATCTTCCACTGCATATATAACACAGAGGATGGTTTCTTAACCATCTCAGATGTGTTTTACAATATTTCTCAAGACTGCATTTAGTATTCAATGAGGGACTGAAGTTATTCTTGCACTTGCTTAAAATGTGTGCTTATTACTGTACAGATTTCAGTTGAGTTTATATACTTTCATTTATTAAGCAGGAAAACAACAAAGCACTAGTTTTCATGAATTCATTGCACCTAATCCATCTGTGCTAATTATTTCTGCTTTAAAGCAAGTTGAAATAAAATGACTACATGACATCATTCCAGTTGTTCCATTTTTGTGCCTCTGTACAGCTTGACCCTTTGTGGGGTGGGTATTTTCTGAAACCTGTTTATATAACTGCATTGTAGTTTTTACTTTCTACTATGCCTTACATACTTTGTTTGCAGTTTTAAGTAATTTTGTGTGATTTAGCTCTAAGCAAAACACTTTTACCTTCTCTGCAATGAGATAAGCCCTACAGAAGCTACCCACACACATAAAATACAGCAATACAAAGGAAGTTATAACATCCTTCCTATTCATCTTTGAATAACCATAACATATTTACTGTTACAGATGAATGAAATATAAATATTTAATGATGATGTATGTTTGATAATGTGCTGCTTAATAAATGTAAGCATTTAAGGAGATTATGTAAAATGCATCCAGAAGTAATAAAACATTACATTTGTTAGTATCCTCTATGCTGGTCATTCACTTGCTATTTTAACCTTTACCCCCATTCCACTTGGTCTAAGGTGTACTAGCTGAGTTAAGACAGCTTGCATTGTGCAGTTAGCATTTTGGAAGAATTGAATGTCTTATACAATTATCATATTCATAAATATTGTGTGGCCTACACAAATCAAATAATTTTTTTCCTAAAAGGAAGTCTGAATCTAGCAAGGTTAATTACTAAGCTAACACCTACAGTATATGAAATTATGCGGCAATGCAAATATGTTATTTTCTGTTTGTGTGTGTGTGTGTGAGTTTGTGTGTGTGTGTGTGTGTGTGTATATATATATATATATATATATATATATATATATATATATATATATATATATATAGTGTGAAAATATTTGTAACTATACTTCTGCAGATTTATATATGTTTTGCAGTTTTATATATTTATACTTACATATATTTCTTTAAGCTTACTCATATTTTTGTATTACATATAGATACATATCAGTACTTACACATACATCTCTTCTCTCCTATACCAGCATTTATGCAATATTTCCATAGTATGTGTTTTAAAAGTATTTTTGATCATTTTTACTTTATAAAATACTTACTATAGGAATTTGGTCTTCATGCCAACATCTGATCTGCCCCACTCAGCCAGCTGCTCAGACCTATGCCTCTGTAGGTCACAATACCTGTGGTGACAATGGGGGCAAGACCGAGTGACCCCTGCCAGGGATGACAGGTGTGTGATGACCCTCACTGTCCATTGATCAAGGAGCCTCAATCCTCACCACTGACACTGGAGAGGGAAGTTTACTTGGAATACAAATGGATATACACAGTATTTCCAGATGCAGCTCTATGTACCAAGTGCAATTTCCCTTAAGACCACACAGAAAATGTAGTCAGCACAAGGTCTGGATTTCTGTATATCTGTCTCCCACCAGGGCCACAGTAAGGGTCTCCACTAGCATAGCTAGAGGGTTAAGTCCTCAATTGAGTGCTCAAGCCAAGTCCTCCAGTGCCCTCTCTGTGAAACCAGTGCTTTGTTTCCCTGCTCCCAGTAGCTGACGTGCATGTGCACGCGTGGGCATGCACACACACACACACACACACACACACACACACACACACACACACACACACACACACACACACACACACTGTGGGATATGATTTTTCACACACACACACACACACACACACACACACACACACACACACACACACTTGGGAAAGGCTGGCACAGATATACCCTTTAACAAGGGGGTGTCCAATTATACTGTGTAGTATTAATACTAATACAAACAAATAGTAGTTGACCATGACAGCTATGCATTCAGAAGTGGCCCACACAGTGTCACCAAATAAATAAAAGCACTCTCACAGGTTAAATACTTTCTAAATGGACCAGACACAATAAAAGTTTTAAATATATTTAGTACTAAATATATTTAGTAATAAGTAATAAAAGAACATGAAAATAATACATATATATATATATATATATATATATATATATATATATATATATATATATATATATATATATACACACACACACACACACACACACATACCTTTTTAAGTAAACCACAGAGTTCAGATCTTAGGAAATATTGAAAATAACACTGATGGACAGACTCAGGCAAATAAAGAAAAACAATATCTAAACTAGGCTAAACTATATTTTCCTGTCTGAATCTAGGAGAATTGCTATTCCCCTACTTACTTAATATACCAAGGCAGATGATGTGGTGAATGGTACTTCTTGTTGTCAGGCCCAAGACAGAATACTCAATACTGAGAAATCTCTCTTTGTAATGTCTAAAATGTCCAAGATGACTAGCAGAATGAGCTCATCTGGTCACCTGACACTATTCCCCTTTCAAGCTTGAGCAAGATGTTAGCATAGATGTGATAAGATGCATATCTAATGTTTTGCTAATGTTTTTGGCAGTGCCTGAGTCTTTCCCTCTTTTTAATGAGTTAATGAACAAAGGCTTCTTCCAGACATGCTGTCTCCCATCCTATTCAGAGATGAACACTTCTATGTCCAAACAGGTGGTCAGTATTTTTCTTAAAGTAAGAAGGAAGCTAGCTGTTTAACCCTTTTTCTTCCAGTGTTCTTTGCTATCTAATATATATACAGTCTCATAAGAATAGTTTTTTTCTATCCATCAGGACCCACTGCTGATACATTTTTTTAACACTAGCAACTTTACAAACACATTTTGATTTCCAAATGCTATAGAGTTCTAATACATTTGTAACATAAGCATCTGTACAAACCAGTTTGATATTCAAATGCCATACAGTTCTAATATATTTGTAACACAAGCATCTTGTATAATTCAGTTTGCTATTCAAAGGGCATATCATTCTTTATAGAACTCCAGCTGGCTATGCTGGAACCAGCCCATATAATCACATCTCTCCCCCATTTGAAGTCTCAAGCTACTGTTTCAAGTGTCCCTTGAGAAATGTTGCTTGAGAGAAATAAGCCTATTTGGAAATACATTAACCCATACCCTTTCTTGACAGTCCATCTGCATTGGCATTCCTGACCCTACCACAGTGCTGCACTGTCATATCTTATGTCTGCAACCCTAGGCTCCAACATAGTAATTTGGCATTTTGCTGGCTGGCTCACTGTAGCCATTAGATCCCCCTTAGACTCCTCCTGCCTCCTACTGCAAATATCTAGCACCAGTACCTCCCTAGCATGGTAAGGTTTCATCATGTTAAGATGGTACAGTTTGTGCCCCTGCCTCCTGCCTACCATTTCTACCATGTAGTTAACATAACTGACCTTCCTTACCACGTTGAAGGGTCCCACACAAGCTGCCTGCAACCTATTGCATCTGACAGGATTTAGAACCATCACCAGCTGCCCCAGAGCATATGGTCTGGCTCAAACATTCCTGTCATACCAGACCTTTTTCTGCTGTTGGGCTCCTGTCAGGTTCTCCTGTGCCAAGCCCATGAGCTCCCTGATCCTTGTCCTGAGGTTTAGGACATATGCCACAGCAGACTTCTTGTGGAATTTGCACTCACCCTCCCACTCATCACAAATCAAATCTAAGAGACCCCTCACTCTATGCCAATACAGCAAGTCAAAGGGTGAACAACCTGTAGATTCCTGAGGCACCTGCCTGTATGCAAACAAAATATGGGGCAAATATCTGTCCCCCTGTCTCTTAAACTGGCCTGCAAATGCTTGTAGCATGGTCTTTAGCTTAGAGTTTAACCCCTCCACAAGACCATTAGTCTGGGGGTGGTAGGGGCTGGTCTTCAGGTGCTTCACCAAACCTACCCTGATGAAAATATCTAGTAAAGCATTTGCCACCTTCTCTGCCTCGATGGAGGACAGAGCCACTGTCTCAGGGTATCTGGTAGCATAATCTACTACTACTAGGATATACTTCTTCCTTGTGGAACTTGGGGTACTCAGAGGCCCCACAATATCCATAGGTACCCTGTGTAGTGGATCTTCATTCACAGGCAAAGGCATCAAAGGATCTTTGACCTTGTCTCCTGCCTTGCCTACTTTTTGGTGCTGCTCACAGGTCCTGCAGTACCCCCATACATCCTTGGCAATCTCAGGCAAATAAGAGATCTGCATAATACATCTCTTGGTACGCTTTATGCCCATGTGATCTGCAAAAGAAATGGCATGGGCTATAGCTTGAAGTGCCAGACAGTAGGCTCTGGACACTAGCAACTGCTTTATTACCTCACTTTCTAGCCCTCACTCAGGGATACACTCTCTATACAGTAATTCTTTGTTCCAGTATACTGACTCTCCTTTTCCTTGAAAATCAGGCACCTCTCTAGCTACCTCCCTCAACCTTGTAATGCGTGGTCTGAGAGCTGAGCCTGTCTCAACTCTATCTTTGTGACTTTTCCTAGCTCCACTTCCACAGGAAATCTGGTATCTTCTGACAGCAGTGCCTTACTGTCAGCCTGGGTAATACCACTCACCTCTGGCCTTGTATTCACCCTGCCCAAAGGAAAATCACTACCTACCAGCAGCTGTGGCTCACCTTCAGGCTCACTGCTACACTGTAGCAGCCTCCCTGAATTAGACACATCACCAATCCTGGATTCAGGGGTGTGGTCTGTCTGGGTCTCCCCCAGGCTACCAGGCCCACATGCCTGTCTCCAAGCCTGACTGTGTGTCACTGCATGAATACAATGTACTGTATTATCAAAATCATTCCTTATCAAAACATTTGTAGGGATATCCTCAAACTCACCTACTTACTTGCTTCCCTTTCCACCCTCCCAGTCAAGATGAACCCTGGCCAAAGGCATTTGGAATGGAATCCCTCCTAAAGCTCTGACTGGAATGGATTGCCCAAGCAGTACTGTTCCTCTTTAATCACTGCAGGGTTCATAATGGTTATATTAAAGCCTCAGCTCTCTTGGCAGTGTCCTATTTTCCTTCCACCAAGATAGGATACAAAGTCTGGTGGTAGCCTGGTGCCTGTGTTGTCTCCAGGCAACTTGCCACTGGGATTTTGTTATTCCCACTTGCTGGCTCCCCCACCACTTGTTCCTGTGGACACCTGTTTGCTACATTGCCCCACTGGTTACATTTAAAACATATGATCATAAGCTCTGGTCGTGTACCTGAACTAGTGTTACTGTTGAACTGTGTTGAGGTGATTTAGGCTGCCCCTGTAGGTTCCCTTATATGCATGTGCAGCACTTTGTATCCATTTCCTATGCAGTGATGCCCTACTTGCTAAGTAGAGATCCCCTTTTTCACCAGCTCATCTGCAGAGTTGCATTCCCTGTCTGCCAAACAGACTCTCATGTCCTCAAGAAAAGTGCTAAGGGCTTGTTCCCTTACAAAATGGTCTGACAGCCCTTGAAAAATGGTGATCTGTCACCCACTCACCCACCTGCTTAGTTTAGCAATATAATCACATACACTTCCACCTGCCTTGCGTCTATGCTCACAAAACATTTTTTTCTGTAAACCTCAGGTGTTAACTCAAAGCATTGTAATAAATAGTGCATAACATTATCATAATCTAAACAATCAGTATCAGATAATTTGGAAACAACAGTTAGAGCTTTTCCATGAAGTAAGGGGGTGAGGAACTGCATCCACAGACCTCAGTCAGCTTTATACTGTTTGCAAATTTACTGACCTTTATTGCTTCTGGAGTAGGGTTACTCCCTTCCACATTATCTCCATGACCCTGGCAAAGAGTCAGCATTTCCTTTTTATGTTGCCTCTGCCTCTCATTTTCTTCAGCTTCCAAACATCTCAATCCCTCTTTTTCTTCAGCCTTTAAATACGGCATTCATTCTACTGATTCTTATTCCATTTTGGCCTCCAGTTCAAGTCTCTTTAACTCCAGGCAGGTTTTTAAGTCCTCTGCGGAAAAGATGAACTGTCCTTTTTCTGAAAGCTGTACATCCCCAATGGCAGACAACCTGGTTGCTGGTCTGTGCTGCAGCTGTGATTATGACTGCAATCATTTCCTCTTTAGTCATGTTTGCATGCAGCAGACCTTTGGCTTGGCACATCTCAGCCAACTGGTTCCTTGTTAGCTTGCCATAATCCTCTGCCTACATCCTTGCCTATTTTCCCTGACTAAGCTAACAAAAAGTAAATAAATAAAACTATTGTGATATGAAACTCTGAAAATCTACTTTGTGGCTGCTTGATAGTACACCTTTAGAGATAACTGTTTACAGGCCACAGAAGTTCAATATCCACACCACTGCTCACCAATGTGTGATGCCACCACTGCCACTAATATGTGATGACCTCTCTCTGATCCAATAATCAAGGAGCCTCAATCATCACCAGTGACACTGGAGGGGGAAGTTCACTTGGAATACAAATGGATACAGACATTATTTCCAGATACAGTTCTCTGCATCAAGTAGTTTCCCTTAAGAGCACACAGAGAACACAGTAAGCCCTTGGCCTGGATTTCTTTATATGTCTCCCTCCAGAGCCCAAGTAAGGCTCCCCACTAGCACAGATACAGGGTTAAGTCTACAGCTGAGTGCCCAAGCCAAGTCCTCCAGCACCCTGTCTGTGAAACCAGTGCTTTGTGTCCTTCTCCAAGCAGCTGACACACATACTGTGAGATATGATTTTTCACACACTCATACATGGGAAAGGCTCGCACAGAGTTACCTGCTATACCCCCTTCTGCACAGAGTAGAATGTAATTATCACTGCCACCTTAACAAAGGGGTGTCCAATTATACTGTATAATATTAATACTAGTACAAATGGTAGTAGTTTACCAAGACAGCTAGGCCTTCAGGAGTGTCCCACAGAGTGTCACCAAATAAATATAAGCACCCTCAAAGGTTAAACACTTTATAAAAGGACCAGCTACAATAGAAGTTTTAAATATATTTAATAATAAATAAAAGAACATGAAAATTCCTAAGTAAACCACAGAGTTCAAATCACAGGAAATATTGAAAATAACATTGATGGACAGACAAATAAAGAAAAACAATATCTAAACTAGGCTTCACTATATTTTTGGACTGAATCTAGAATAATTACTATGCCCTACTTACTTAATAAAGCAAGGCAAACAATGTGGTTAATGGTCCTTCTTGTTGTCAGGCCCAAGACAGAACACTCAATACTGAAAGAGTTCTCTTTGTAATATCTAAAATTTTCAAGATGGCTGTCAGAATGACTTCATCTGGTCACCTGACTCTAGGTTCCCACACTGTTCCTGTTTGAAGCTTGAGACAGGATGTTAACATAAATGTGATAAGAATCATATCTAAAGTTTTGCTAATGTTTATGGCAGTACCTGGGGCTTGCACTCTTTTTACTGAGCTAATGAACAAAGGCTTCTTCCAGACATGCCATTTCCAGTCCTATTCACTGCTGTGAGATAAGCCGGTGGTCCAAATAACAGTATTTTTCTTAAAGTAAGAAGTAAGCTAACTATTTAACCCCTTCTATTTCAGTGTCCTTTGCTAATATATATATATATATATATATATATATATATATATATATATATATATATATATATACACATATATATACACATACGGTCTCACATGTATATTCCTCCTCTGTCCAGCAGGACCCACTGTTGATACATTTTTTAACACTAGCAACTTTCCAAACACATTTTGATTTTTCAATGCCATGCAGTTATAATACATTTGTAACACAAGCATTTGTGCAAATCAGTTTTATATTCAATGCCATGCAGTTCTAATACATGTTTAACACAACCATCTTGTGTAAATCAGTTTGATATTCAAAGGACATTTCTTTCTTTACAGAACTCCAGCTAGCTATGCCAGCATTAGCCCATATCATTACCAGCCAGCTCTTAAAAAAGGAGATCTTTATTAAGAGCTGACTGGTGGTGATATGGGCTAATGCTGGCATAGCTAGCTGGAGTTCACTGCCATGCAATTCTAATACATGTTTAACACAACCATCTTGTGTAAATCAGTTTGATATTCAAAGGACATTTCATTCTTTACAGAACTCCAGCTAGCTATAACAGCTTTAGCCCATATCATCACCAGCCGGCTCTTAAAAAAGGAGATCTTTATTTTGCTGATTTCATTGGTTCTCTTATCAAGTCAAGAGTATCATTTTGTAATTTTTTTGGTTGTAGATGCCTTTAATAGTTTTGCAATTTTCTCCTGTATTTTTTGTTTTTAGTAATTGGTCTGAGGAAGTGGGATATCCACAAAAGCACTTACCTAATTTTATTGTTTTATTGCTTTTTGTATCAATAAAAGCTGTTTCAGCCAGAGTGGGCATCT
This sequence comes from Protopterus annectens, assembly GCF_019279795.1. Taxonomy (NCBI): domain Eukaryota; kingdom Metazoa; phylum Chordata; order Ceratodontiformes; family Protopteridae; genus Protopterus; species Protopterus annectens. The sequence goes on from NC_056726.1 coordinate 1,910,514,948, forward strand.
GTTTTCCATTACACATTAGCCCATATCATCACAAGGTGCTCACCCAACTCTTTCCAGATGTCAATTTTTTCCACTCCATGTTGAGTACTAATGACACAGTTTTTCTCAATGTATGTATCCCTAATGATTTTGGTCTTACCATTATACCAACTTGGAGCTCAGCCACATGCCTTCACATGTGCTGCTATCTTTCAAAGTGTCAGTACCAGACTGAAGAATGTAAGTGCAGGGCTGTGGTTCAGATTTGGAACCACACCCTCTGGTGTGTGACATTACTATAACCAAATCCAGTTACCAAGCATGGGCATTACACTTGGAACTGCTATTACTGGTAAATATGGTTTCACCAAACTGCTTTGTCACATAGATAATTTTTTAAAGGAATAGGTTCATAGGTTCATAAGTGTGCACTAGGCTAATGGCGCTGGAACGTGTACAAGCCTAGCCCATAGGATTAAACTGGCATCATGCCACCTGACCTTAGTTCCCAGTGCCTCTGTCGAGTAAAGCCACTGGAGTGATCCCTGGGATAAATTTCCTATTTCCCATCCACTCATCAAGATTTCTCTTGAAGAGAGCCAGTGAGGTGCTCTGCTTGACATGTATGGGAAGTCTATTTCATAGCTTGGGCAGTCTCTGGGTTATGAACCTGTCCCTCCACCATGTTCTGTTGATTGTGGTAATGAGGTTCAGGTCTGTGGAGAGTGTGGTGCGGAGGGATTAGGATTTCTTTAGATGTAGCATTTCTAACAGAGCTGGGGCAGACATGGCTTTGTAAGTCAAGCAGAGATTGCCTCTAAGTAAGTGATATGAGACAGAGAATAGTTGGAATTTTTTTAGTCTGTTCATATAGGACAAATGTTTAAGGTGTAGTATCCTCTTTGTGAGGTACTTTTATAGCCTCTCTAGTTGTTGCAGGTGTTTAGTGAGATACATGCCAAATGGGGCATTGCACTCAGTGATTGGCTTAATGAGGGAAGAGAAGAGGGAGACAATGACCTCTTTCTTCCTTGATGCAAAACCGTTAGTAATGAGATGTGCCACACAGAAGGACTTTCTGACCACAGTTGCAATGTGGTGGTCAAAAGAGAGGTTGCTGCCAACCTGTGTTCCCAGATCTCTTATAACACCTTCTGAGTTCAGTTGACTACTGTTGATGTGGTAATTCATGGGAACCAGGTTTTTCCCAAAGAGGATGACAACACATTTTTTGGCATTGAGCTTAAGGCCATGATTCTGACACCAGTCATTGGTCTCAGTGAGGCCTTTCTGTAGGATCTCAACATCACTTGGGGAGTTAATAATAGCTCCAAACTTGCAATCATCTGTGAACTTTGTCAGCCAGAGTCTCTTCATGTTGGCCTGGACTTCAGAGCAGTAGATACCAAACAGGAGAGGACCCAGGACCGAACCCTGTGGGACTCCACTTGTGACTGGTTGGCAGTCTGACTTGGAGTCAGCTACTTTCACACTGTGGGTTCTACCTGTGAGCCACTTTGCAACCCACCTAGTGATATAGGTGTTGATGCCTAGCTTAGTAAGTTTTTCTATGAATCCTGAGTGGAGAATGCTATCACAGGTCTTGGGCAAATCAAGGTGAACCACCTTGCCTTCATCCAGAGCTCTGATGACTGACTCAAAGAAGTTGACCAAGTTGAGTAGGCATGGTCTACCCTTCACAAAACCAAACTGTGTGGGATCCTGAGTTTGGAGATTCCCTATATCCTTGTTTATTAGGTGCATGATGATGAATTCCATAGCTTTGCATATCAGACTCGTCAGGCTAATGGGATGATAATTCCCAGTGTCTGTAGTCGCTTCTCCTTTATGGAGAGGACAACTGGAGCAGTGCGCCCTTTGGTAGGGACAAAGCCTGAGGTGAGGCTGAGATTGAACAGGGCACACAGGTGAGGTGCCAGTTCACTCTGTAGCTCATGTAGAACACAGCCAGGGATATTGTCAGGTCCCATAGAAGCTGTATTCTTGGACTTGGACAGTGCTGTTTTAACCTATGTAGCAGTAATACTGGGTGCCTGGCAATCTACTGGTATTGTGACTGGTCCTTTGGGGCGGGGGAGGGTGTAAAGTTGGAACTGAATCTCTCGGCCAGTATAGTGGCAATATCTATTGGCTCGGTATAGGAGGTACCATTGTAAAGTAGCTCAGAGCAAATCTGGGTATTGCCTTAGAGATTCTTTACATAACTATAGAAGGCCTTGTGGTTGTCTTTACTATCTGCTGCAATTCTGTTTTCATAGCTAGCTTTAGAGGATTTGATGAGGGATCTCAACTTTTTGTTGTTCCAGTCTTGGGGCTTCACCTTATTCTGCATCACTTTCCTCCTTCTCTTGTAGAGTTTGTTTAGGGCAGGGGACCACCTGATTTTCTTCCTTTTTTTGGAGGAGAGCATCTTGATTCTATTGGGTATGGCAAGATCCATGCATTTATGTACGCGCTCGTACAGTGCATTGGTGTATGATTTGGTGGCCATGCGACTATTCTCCATTTGCACCCTGAAGAATATTAGGGTCCAGTTAGGGACCTATAGCAGGCTATGACCTGAATCACTGTCTTACCCAATGATAGCTGCACCTGAAGTACCTCAGATGTGTTACATTTCCATTCCATGGTACACAAATTCAGTTACAAAATCATTACTTTTTAAATTGTTTATGTGTGTTATCTTGCTTCAATGCTGCAATGTTATCTTTATTTGCAAAATAAAATTTAAGGTCACACATTCATTTCTTTAAGAATTCGTATTCCAGTACTGCATATGTTAAAATTCTTTTTTTTTCTTTTTTTTTACTTTATTGTTTAAATACATTTTCTTGACAATGTCATTATTATTTCAAATGAATTATTGAGGTATTTGAGGTGATAAGGTATATCACATTATGCAGGATAGTCATGAATTATGCACCAAGATTATGCAATCACTTGAGACAGGCAGCAAACGGTTTAAGAAAGCAAGTAAGAAAATAATAGCAAAAGTTTTAGAAATTATTGGGAAGCATTTCATATTGATGTTAGATAAGAATGATTACTAGGATAATTATGTCATTCATTAATCTGACAACCAGATGCAGATGATCATATTGATGACATGAGTGTCATTTATAAATAGGAATTCATGGCAGTAATGCTGGAAATGTATGGAGAAGTAGTACTGATTAAATGATAAAATTAAGTGCCTGTGATAGTTTTTTGGTCATTTATATTTCATGCTACATAGGACATGAGTACATAATTTCAAGTGAGTAAAGTCTGATGTGTTGCGTTTTCTCCAGTGTATTATGTTGTCAGGATACATGCTGCTTTACTGTGGTATTTCTGTCAGTCATAACTGAAAAAATGAGGGTATATGTTGTAGAGATGATGATAGATACATGAAAGCACAGAGTAGTAGAAAGTAAGATGGAAGATGAACAGTTTGGGTTCATACCAGGATGCAGCACAACTGGCCTGATGTTTGCAGTCAGACAGATAGTTGAGATGGAGGTAGAGATGTGGAAAGAGTCCAACTGGGCATTCCTAGGCCTGGAGAAAGCATACGACAACGACCCAAGAAAGCTGATTTGGGTAGTTCTGTGGCAGTCTGAAGTCTAACAAATATTTGTAGAATCAATGTAACCTATGTACAAGGACCCAATGACTCAAGCAGAAACATTATTCAGTCTCACAGTGGGGTTCCCAGTGGTAGTGGGGGGGGCATCAGGGTTCAGCTCTGAGCCCACTGCTTTTCATGCTTGTGATGGACTACATTAACAAACAGGTCAAAGGGAACAAATCAGAAAAGCTGCTGTTTGAAAATGATGTGGCATTACAGGCAGACTCTGAGTAAGAACTTCAGCAAAATATATTGGAAGGCAATGCAAAACTAAAAACGTATGGGATGAAACAGTACAGATTAGGCAGTCCTTATGTCAGCAAATGGGGGAAATCATATGAAGCTGAGACTTGAGATAGATGTTAATATAGTAGAAGAGGTTACAGCTTCAAGTATCTGGAAGGGGTGGTTGAGAAGAACAGAATGCTCAATGAAGAGGTCAAAGCTAAAATCAGAGGGACTACAGTCAATTGGCGCAGAGTGTCAGGGTAATGTATGACAGAAGAATGCCAAAGAAGCTGAAAAGTAAGATGTACAAAAGAGTGGTGCGACCAGTACTACTGTGTGGTACAGAAACCTGGTAAGTAAAGGCAGAGCAGTTGATGAAGCTGGAGGTGATGGAGATGAATTGCCTACTTTATCAGATAAAAGTATATTTATGTCACTTAGAGTATCAATTTTTTTTGTTTTGGGGCAATTCTATCCTTTTTTGAGACTTCTTTACACTCTAAATTATGAAGACAGGAAAGTATTAATAGTTTTACCTAAGATTAAACATAACTGCTTTGTGGAGCAAGGTAATAAAGATGGCAATACTGCCATCATAATTAAACATCAATATGTTACTACATCTCATAAACTATTGCACAAAAATGATTACTAAATTTTTTCCAAGTTTCCTATAGAAAACTATAATTGTGAGTTACGTGATTTGTTGAACAGAGGTATTAGATTAGGCAGATTCAATCTGTCTTAGAAAACCAGTAATACAACAGTCAGAAAAACATAAAATTCCACTTAATCACTCCACAGTGTCAGTGTAGAGAGGGGATACTTTTGAAATTTGTATGCTTTCAAAGCCCTATGTTAATTAGCAATAGTTCTAAGTAATCTTTTCTCTAAAATTTTCAACACAGCATTTTTTTTGCCAGCCTATCTCTCATGCCCCACCTGCACCAGGTCTTGTCAACTCACTCCTTACATCCCGACTTTATGTGATATTGCTCGGGCCAGTCATGGATCCTTAGGCTTCAGGGGGCTTGGCATATCAAAACATCTGTCATGGGAGGGATTTGGGGTTTTCTTTTATGATCTACTCACTTCCTCACTCATGTGTGGTTATGTGGTATGGTCTGTGTGAGCATACAATGTGAGAAAGTGGTGTGTCTTCCAGTTCTGCAACAGCTCACCCTTACCCACTTTCCACCCCTTCAACCATGCCCCCATTGAATGTTGTCCCTGTCCTCCACCCAGATTCATCATAATGAGATGCCCACATAACACCATCTCCCTATAACTCCATCAGTCACCCAAGCCGCTACTCTAACATGGGTCACCAGGACTGCAGTCAGGGCTTTATATTTCTATGCCAACAGAGTGGCATTTATTTATTTATATTACATTTGTTGACCGGGATAGTCCGACTGTCCATTTTCAGAGGAGGCCCGGGAAGAAAAGCTCCAAAACAAACAATAACATTAAAACAATGAAGACATTTACAGATTTGATATGTACAAAGAGTATAAAAGCAAGTTCTCAACCTTTTAACATAGTATTGCAGAATGAGCGCAATGGTAGATGTAGGTCATCCTTATTCTTCATTTACACAAACATTAGGCAATGAAGTTGTAATGTATGAACTGAGGGAAGGGACTTAAAACAGTTGAACAGTCAACCCACTTAATTTATGTCTAGTACGTACTTCTTTCAGTTTTGATTGTCAACACATTTGCAAGAAATTGGTATAGATACAGGGGCACACTTTGCCACCAACTAAACAATGTCTTTATGTATTATTATGAGACTTTTACGGAGATCATATGGCATTGTTTGAATGATAAAAGTCAAAAGTCTGATACTGATATGTTTTTGACTTTTTATCACAATAGGCTTGGGCTCCTGTTTACAAAGTATGTGGATTTTAAAACTAATAGTCTTTTGGTGTGCATATATCTGGAGAAATTGAGAGCTTCCACTTGCTTAGCTGTCTGCACTGTACTGAATTGCACTGTCTAAATTTAAACTGCACTTGCTGTGACATCTCTACATTTTATACAGTTCTGCACTCGAATTCTGATTTTAAACTTTATTTGCTGTTACTATTGCTTTGACTGTTGTAATGAATCCAGGTCCACCCAGATTAGAATATCCAAAACTATAGTTCTTATTTGTACTTTAAGTTGTTTATTACTTGTGCTGCTCTGATGTCTGTGCTTATTTGCTGTGATACTTGCTATGGTCTAGTGCTTCAGCTGTTACTGTTTGTTTCTGCAATTCTGCTTGGTTTATTAGTTGTAACTAGGCTAGTTTTAGCATTTTGGGCACTCAGGTATTGCTTTTTACATTAAGAAGTCTTTGGTCTGCTCTGTTGTGGAAGGAGAGGATAACAAAGTCACTTCTGAGCTAGGATACCCAAAGAGTACTGCTGTGATTGGTTGAAGGCTAGGATGTTTGTTTTGAGACTTCCTGTTCCTGTATAAGCTTGTCTCATTATCTCAGAGTTTCCACTCAATTAACTGCCACACTACTGTTTGAAGAGATTTTCTGTTGAATCCATTTGCATCTACTATTATATAAGTATTTTTAATACTTATTTTTCACTCTCTCTCTAGATTTATACTACAGCTGTTCTGATATTTGTGCATTTGATAGTTACAGGTAGAAATTAAGGGTGTATGTGTCTCGATTTATATCAGAAACAATCATACCTCAAGACTGGTCAAACAGGGCAATAAGCTTGAGTTTCTCCACATCCAAATCACCTTAGGCAAAGTCCCATACCATATCCATGCAAGCTATAGGTCCCCCTCCATGTGCCATAACACATGCTTAAACTTATTGGAGTCACTAACCATTCAATCCAATACCATATTCATGGGTGACTTTAATGTTCAATATTTTATAATAAGTTGGAGCTTTTCTCCCTGGGACTCTGATGAAAATGGGCTCCTACCCAGTCAGACTTTCCTGGTAATGAAATAGCAATAAATAAATACATAAAGTACTCCATACTAAACTGGGAATCATACATGACCCCAAATGAGAAGGCCCACAGATTCCAGGACTTTGTTAACAGCCTGGACCAGAAAGTCCATATGCCCAGTAGAAGCGAGAACATACTGGACTTGGTCCTCACTAACATGGGAGAACAGTACCCCTCCCCCAGTTTAATGTCCTCTCTGGTGAAGTTAAACCTCAACAGTAGAACATTTAGGAGCTATTCTAAGCTAAACCTCCTGCTATTAAGTGATAACCTGGCAAAATCTGAAGGCCCCCGAGCCCTGAGAACACTGCTGCCTATGTGGAACTGTTCATAGTGACCTTGTACAGTCATGTCAACAGATGCACAGAGACAGCTCTGCCTACTAGGAAAAAATAAAATAAACACAAAACAAACCTCCCTGGTGGAATCTCAATATTAACAGGTTGTAACACAAAATGGAGAAAGTCATGGCAAAAATAAAGAAGTGCAAAGCTCAGCAGGATAAAAAAAAAATCTAACAAGCAGCTCAGGGAACAAATCCGGTCTACCAAAGCCAAATTTGAGATAAAAATAGCCTCCCAGTCCAAGGACAACCATAAAACTTTCTTTAGCTATGTCCGCAACCTCAAAGACAGTGCATAACAATGTGTAGAATGAATTCTAAATGGAATCAATATTTTTGCCTCACATTTTTAGTCTGTTCATGTGATTTTCAGAGTCAGTGTTAGTTCAGGATTTCAGTGGATCAATAAAATGTAGGTCAGGAAAGGTATCACAGAGAAACAGCTAAAAGCCTACAGACATGCTTAGGGAGATAAACACTGAGGATTGAAATCAGTAAATAATGACAGACATTTGAGTTTCAGGCTTCATATCCTTCAGGAAATGCATGCTAAGACAAATCCTGTTATTCTACCAACGTTCTAATTTTATAGGAGCAATATTTAAAATCTGTCAATATTTTTGGGCCTTTGTCCCACCATTATTTTAGGCTTTGTCCAGATTTCTTGTGCTAAGAGCTTGAGAGTTATGACCTAGGATGATCTGAGCTAGTCTTTCTGGAGTGTTTAGATATAGCAAATCTACTGTCCAACAAATTCAGCTGCAGTTTTACCCCTCTCTCTTCCAGAGCCACCCGCTGGAAATAGCAATAAACAGAACCACCAACTTCCACCAGTGAGTAGGTCCTCAACACTATCTCAAAGGCCATGAATACTGTGTCAGTAGGCCTCAATAATATCCCAGGATGCCTGCTAAATAGCATGAAGCACAGCCTATCAGGACCATTAAATAATCTTTTAACCATAGTTTCCAGACCGGCGTCATGCCATGTGAATAGAGAAATGCAGTGGTCATCCATCTGCACAAAGATGGTCCATCTATGGACCCTGGAAATTACAGACCCATAGGCCTTACTAGTCTAATATGCAAAGTCATAGAAAGCATTATCATGGCAATGATTAATAATGGCATGGAAAATCTTCAGACACTGGATCCATCCCAGTCTGGTTTTGTCAAGGGCAGATCATGACTGTTCAACCTGATGGACTTGTTTGAGAGGGTCACCAAGAAAAAAGATGAGGGCAAAATGGTGCATACTGCCTACCTTGACCTGACCAAGGGATTTGATACAATACCCCACTCAGGCATTATAGATAAACTCATGGAATCAGGCATAATCCCCTATGATACTTGATCGATACTCAGGTGGCTTTCACATAGTACCCAAAAATGAAGGGCAGGGAAGTCCTTCTGCATAAAGAGACTTGATACTAGTGGAGTCCCTTAGGGCTGTACACTTGGTCCACTCCTTTTTGGCATCTACTTTTCTGAAATTAAGGGCAATATCACGTGCCTCTGGATGATCAGGTTTGCTGAAGATTGCAAACTAGGTGCAGCCATAGAATCCCCACAAGATGCAATTATCCTACAAGAGGACCTGACTCAGGCAAGTAACTGGTGTCATAGCCACTTTCAAAAACTCAATACCAAGAAATGCATAATAGTGTCTTTTGGGAAGTCATCCACCCTTGGAATCTACTTCATTGATAACACATCCATAAGAGTAGATCCAGAAGTCAGGGATTTGTAGAGACATGCAGATAGTAACCTGACCTTCAACCATCATGTTCCTACAGTAGTAAGGAAATCATTCTATGTTGTGTAACTTATAAGCAATGCTATGACATCTAGGTCTAAGGAAGTCAATCTTCTACTGTATTCAGCCCACAACAGACCAGTCATTGACTCACTGCTTCGACCAGAGTATAGTCATTAGTAAGGCGGAGTCTCTGTGTATCCTGTAGCAGTATACTCTTCTTTAAGGGACACTTCCCTGTACTCCTGAAATTATTATACTCATCATTGTATTCAATGTCTAATTTCAGAAGTCCTATATAAAAGTACAAACATAAAACTAAGACATCTACAAGCTGGCATGATTTAGTAAGCATGAAGGTTAAATGGTCAACAGAGGATATGCAGAGCTGGAGTTATTATAGTGTGTTTGCAAGACGTGAAAATATGACGTTTCTATGTTTACATTAAGGGTCTATTTTATATATTCGAATGCTTAAATGTTCGAATCACTAAAGATTGAACTTTAGTGATCGAACATTTAAATGTTCGAATATAATAAAAAGTAAAAAAAAAAAAAATGTAAAACTAAAGGGTGTAAGCAGGGGGGCAAGACGGCTGCACCCCCCACATGGAAGACTGTACCCCCCACACCCCTCACTACTTAAATATATCAACTCCAAGATTGCGCTACGGTGTAGGAAATGGGAAATTTTCCATTTCCACACTGTAGCACACTGAAGTGCGATCACAGAGTTGATATATTTAAGTAGTGGGTGGTGTGGGGGGGTGCAGGGGGGCTTGTCCCCCTGCTTAAACCCTTCAGTTTTACTTTTTTTTCTTTTAAATATTAATTTTACTATATTCAAACATTTAAAGGTTCGATCACTAAAGTTCGATCTTTAGTGATTTGAACATTTAAGCGTTCGAATATATAAAATAGGCCCTACATTAATAATGCAAAATAGAGTGTGATAATGTCTTGTTGGGGGTGGTGTATTCAAGCAGTGATTATTAGCAAAATTTAATTAAAACATGTTGGGTAACGTGAAGTCAATCTGAGACATAAATGCCCTTTTAGCAAATCAGTTATGACTATTACCTATAGTTTCATAATTGCACTAATTTCATAAAAGCTGTGTAATTTACAGGTGAGCAAATGGTGTAATCTTATGCAAAACATTAAAGCACACGATGTTACTACTGATACTTGTCATTTGATACAGATGGCTTTGTATATTAATATTGTTTTGACACAATGTGAAATTATTATGTGCATAATTTGCACAGCGCCAGCAATATCAAAAAAAAAAAAAAAAAAAAAAACAGCAGTATGCTATCCCCTCTTGTCATACATCACTGAAAAGCTCTTGAACATGTGCATTATTTTGTCACTGATATTTTGGGTCTATCATGTACAAATACAGAGATATAACCATTTGTATGAAGATAACACCAGTATTTTTTGGCAAACTAAATACATGTTTTTCTTTTATAAAATCTGCAATATAAAATCAGCATCTACAGACAGATCTTTGTACTAACATCAGTGTATAGTCCATTGGCTAACAATTAGATATATTTTACATTTGTTGTAACTCACATAATTTATCAAATATTATAGATGGCACAGTGGTGCAGTGGTAGCATTGTTACCTCACAGCAAGAGGTTTTCTGGTTTCATTCTCGGCTAGAGTGCCTTCTGTGCAGAGTCTGCATGTCCTCCCTGTGTTTATGTGGGTTTCCTTTGGGCACTCCAGTTTCCTCCCATGTGTCAAAGACATGCGTTCTGGGTTTTTTCTCCCTGGGCCGCTGCTGAAAATTGGCTTTATTCCAAGTTGGACTTTCCCAGTAAACAAATGTTAACTAAATATTATAAGCTGTGTTTTTCAGTAGAGGATTTAGAAGAAAAGCTGTGAGGAGGATTAGAGCTCAGGGAGTGAAGATGTTAATTTGCCTCCTGCTATTCAGGATTAAATTAGATAAGTATGACACTCCCTTAGGCATGTACCTGAACAGGAATGTCTATAGAAGTTCCTCACAAAAGGATACAGAAAAAAACCAAAAAAAACAATATAAGCTATGTGAAGTGTCTCAAAGGCCTATCCCTGTACTCAGTCTATGTCTGTCTGTTGAGGAGTGATCTACACCTGGCATAAAAGGCATCCTTTAATCCTGCTTTTATGGAAAGTCTGCATCTCCACAAAACTAGATACACAATCTAAGGACTGTTTGTAACATAAATAGGACATGTTGAAAGGGAATGTGCATGTCTTGGAGAATATCTCTTCTCTGAAACAGGCTTCCCAACCACGTGAAGCAGAAGTTTTCCCAAACCCAATTCAGTTGTAACTTGGACCAGTGGATGGGGAATGAGAAATTCATCTCTAGTTTTTGAACCCATGTCTCTAATGCACAGAGGCAGTCTGGAAATGTTTGGACAACCAAGCCATAGCCTAACTATACCTCTTGGAATAATCTTAAAGTCTTGTCAGATTTGTTTAGGATGCATGACTAGGCTTATAAAGGCCCCCTGTGGTTGTTAGCTTGGTGTACACCTATGAACCTAAAGGACTTTCCAGAACAGACTATATGAAACCAACTGAATTCAATACTTTTTTAACTGCAGGCAGTCTGATGTTGCTGTGCTTCTGATTATTTATTTAGTAAGTTTGGACCCAAGTCTTCTAAGTATTTAGATTTAAAAACTGCTAATTTTTTGAGTGTTCATTTATCTGGGGAAATATAGAAAATAAATATACCCAGAAAGCTGGCCAAAGGAGTTTTCAGTGCAGACTTTTTGAAACTGGGAACCAGATTTAGAAAACTTTGCCACATCATGCCAAGTAAATTTGCACAATGAACTGCCACGTGTAGGGTGTCTGCATATGTAATTCAGAAAACTCAGCTACATGATGTTTCTAGGTGAAATAATGTGGTTGAGTATAGGCTAATGACTTTATAATGAGGCGCTGAGTATGATAATGAGATAAAACAAGATGTTAGAGTGATTCAGAAAAATTTAAATTCCTTGTAGCAACACTGCACGCACTTTATATTTGAACTAGACCATATGCCTGCCTCCAGGCAGAGTACATTGTGCAGTTATGTTATGGGTTGTCACAGCCATGTTAAATGTGCATTTCTGGGAGGCTGTTATTGCAGATGCTTTGCTTGACAGTGTGCAACATCACCCTCAGAAGCACAAAGTCATCTCACCCCACTTAGTATTTCATGATCTCCACAACACTGACACAGTAGACTGTTATTGTGTTGACAGAGACCCCATGCAACAAATCACGGAAATGTGTTGGCCTTGTCTACAGATCCATAGGAGTCATGAAATACCTATCTCAAGAGATAAAAAAGGTATGTGCGGTTTTACAAATATTAGCTACAGGGACTTTCAGTGATGTACAGGGGACACAGAAGGGGTATCTCAGGCATATGCCTTGAAAATACTCCATCGGTTCCTTAATGCCATGCTTCAGCATGGGGGGTGGTATATGTTGTTCTCAAATAACCAGAAGAGACAGCTAACATCATGTAAGAGTTCCATGATATATCTCTTTTTCCTGAGCTATTAGGTGTATAGACTGTACCCATACTGAAACAAAGGCACCACATGCTGAACTGGAAAGATGTGTGAACCGCAAAGAATATTACTCCATCAACTGCCAAGTGGCATGTAATATACAGGGTATCATCTACAATGTGTATGCATGTCATCCAGAAAGTTTTCAAAACTCCCACTTATGGTACACATGTGACCTTTACCAATGTCTTGTGAGGATGGACTTCCCACATGGACATTTTCTGGATGATGTCAGATATGTCATGGAACTCTGGATCTAATGCAATCAAACCAGGGGTACAACTGTGCTATATCACAAAGCAGAAACATTAATAGATCATGTGTTTGGTCTGCTGCAGCATGCTCTCTCTGTCTGGATTCATTAGGTTGTTCCCTGCGATATAACCCTGGCATGTGTGACAAAATACTGACCGTGTGCACAGTGTTACAGAATATTATCCTTATAAAGCAGTTATAGCAGGAGCAGTTCCAAGCATGACAAGCAGTGAAAGCTGAGACAGACAAGGAGTTAGAGGAGAAGTCAGCAGCAGAGAATAATCATGCCAGATGGACATTGCTCAACATGCTGTGGCTCTAGCAAACAGGCAGCGGATTGCATTGTGATTTACAGCATAACTATAGAAGAGTGAAGCAGAAATACTATAGTAAAAATGATGCATGCAAAATCAACAGACTGTGCTTATGCATGCATATGCTGACCACACTGTCCATTAGACAAAGGCAACCCAATTTACAAATGGCAGGACAAAGTTATCATCATTTGCACGGGTGGAAATAAAGTGCAGGAGTGCATGCCTTCCAGAAAGAAGTGTGTGAGCATGAAGACTGATGCATATAAAAAGAAAAACTGCTTTTGAGGAGTGTCAGATCTGGGTTTTTTTTTTTTTTTGGAGAGGGATAATGTTGGAAAGGGCCAAGGTCAGTGAATGTGTGTGAAGTATCGGGGCAGTTGTGGTGGTAGTGGTGGTGGTGGTCTGTGTGTGTGTGTGTGTGTGTGTGTGTGTGTGTGTGTGTGTGTGTGTGTGTGTGTGTGTGTGTGTGTGTGTGTGCGTGTGTGTGTGTGTGTGTGTGTATAAGTGTATATATAGAGGCAGCTTCAGTAGTTGGTGCAACACTGCAGTTCAGCCTACTGGACAGCTTCTGGGCAAGCATGACAAAGGTTTCAATGTCCTGTGCATGCTCTTACCATGAAACCTGGCTCAGCCAAGACTTACACTGGCTACACCGCAACTATGACTCAGTGCTTGTGTACAACCTGACTTCAACTGTCATCTGTTAGGAGATGTGTCAACAAGATGATGGCCACAACCATGAAGACATCCTGTCCTGGGAGTAGACACCTCCACAATAGATACTGTTGTGGAAGAGCTAGCACTCGAGGAGCAGGATCTTGCACTTCCACAGTCATTTTGGCTAACATCTGTGGATGTAGCAGATGACTGGATGTGAGGGCAGCCCCTTTTGTCCCTGCAGGACAACCTAGAGAAGACACCGAACTGTTCATAATCTGTGATTCAGTCTATATAGGATGGAAAAAAAAGTGGTAGCTCAGGCAGACAAATCTGGGCACTAAATCCAGGGCAAGAACAAGAACAAAACATCACCCAGAAATAGCAATTGGGAATCAATGTTTGTTTAATTTATATTTTATTGGATGTCTAACTCTTGTTCCTGGGAGATGTTTTGTTCTTGTTCTTGTGATGTAGTCTATCCAAAGAATCACACACATGACATGCAATAGCATTGATCAGCAGGACAGGACAAAATCATCCACCGAAAGGAAGAGTAAACCTGTCTAATGGACATCTGCAATAAATAAACTATATAACAAAGGAAAAAATTGTTGTCCAGGACCAAGAAGGAGCAGGTGCCCAATTGGAAGTAATCTCTCCTTAGCCTGAATGAGCAAATAAGAGCACCAGTGAAATCCTCTAAAGGCAACTTCGAGTCCAAATTACCCACATCTACTAGAGACAGTCATAAGGCCTTCTTCACATAAGTCCGCAATCTCAAAGAAAGCACCCGGATCTGTTCAGAATTGGTGGTCAAGGATACCACATACACAGGTGCTGTAGATATAGCCAATCTATTGGCTGACAGATTACTCTGTCCCCCCATCAGTAAATCAGCACATCCCCAGTACCTGTCCCGCAACCCTTATCTCTAGGGAAGAGGTCATCACTGCCCTCTCAAAGGCAAAAAAATACAGCCTCCATGGGACCCAATAACATCCCAGGCTGCATCCTACATGAACTCAGGCATAAACTTGCACACCATTAGGCACCCTATTCAACTAAAGCCTGAGTACCGGCTTTGTCCCAGCCGAGTGGTGGACAGCCACTGACATCCCTTTACACAAAGGTGGTGTATCCACTGATCCAGGAAATTATAGACCCATCAGCCAGGAAATTATAGACCCATCAGCCTAACTAGCCTGATCTGCAAGGCCATGGAATGGATTATCATGGACCTCATTAACTCATTCACTCCAATGGAGCTCAGGAAATTTGCACTGTAACTTCCAATGGCCTTTTGATAGAATCAAATTATGTCCTCACATTTCAAACAAATGTTCATATCTTGTGGAACCACAGGGATTATGAATAAAGTATAAATGGCAGACTCTTCAGCACAAACTATTTTTATAGTGGTAGTATTCTTTAATTTCTGGGTCTTAAAGTGGATTTTATAAGTCACAGTAAACACAGTAACTGTTACATTTGTAATATTTTGTAAACAACTTACAGTATCTCAGCAACCACTCAAGTTACACACATACTGTCACCAGCATTTTATTCATCTAGCTGAGAGCTTTCATATGAAGCTAAGGAGTTCTGTCTGTGCTACTTGGTTGTTGAGATGTTTAGAAAATATAAAAATTATATCTATATAAATTAATATCATAAAAACAACAGTAAATATGTATGTCAAACATTAATGCAGTTGAGTTTGCCATTGAGTAAGCTTTAAGATGAAATCCTTTAATACATTGTACATAGCATGGTTTTGGAATTACTGATGCAAATATGAACAAGCAATATTTGATGCCTAGAGGCGGCAGTAGGAGTTAACTGCAGATGGACCTGGAGGCGTCACTCTGATGTAATGAGTTAACAGGGACATTGGCAACCTCCAAGCACTCAACTCCACACAGTTTGGCTTTGTCAAGGGGAGGTTATGTCTGTTAAATCTGGTCGACTTCTTTGAGACAGTCACCAAAGTCATGGATGAGGGGAAGACGGTGCACACCGCCTACCTTGACCTGGCCAAAGCCTTCGACACTATTCCCCACTCAGGCATAGTAGATAAACTCTCTCAACTAGGCATCAATCCATATGTTTCCAGATGGGAAGCAAACTGGCTCACTGATTGAACCCAGCTAATCAAAATAGGGAAAGCCACCTCACGCAGTAGACCCGTAACCAGCAGCGTACCCCAGGGATCAGTTTTGGGGCTTTTGTTATTTGAGATTCACTTCTCTGAGGTTCAGGCCAAAACCAGTGGGCTATGGTTGACCAAGTTTGCAGATGACCGCAAGCTGGGTGCAGTCATCAATTCCCCAAGTTATGTGGACGTCCTCCAAGAGGGTCTCGCCCAAACAAATGACTAGTGCCAGAAACATGGCCTCAAGCCGAATGCCAAAAAATGCATCATCATCACTTTTGAGGAGAGTGACATCCCCACATATTATCACATTAATAACAACGTCCTAAGTACACAATCAATAGTGAGGGATTTGGGCACCCGGGCTGATAGCAACCTGACTTTTGGCCACCATGTTGCTTCCATTGTACAGAAAGCTTTCTACATGACTCACCTCATAAGTAAGGGTAGCTCATCCAGGGACAAAGAAGTCATAAATCCCTGTATTTCTCCCTTATAAGGCCAATTATTGAGTACCATGCCCCCTTCAGCATGTACCTCACAAAGCACATGTAGCAGCTGGAGACACCACAGAGGTTCCTCACCAGGAGAATCCAGGGTCGCAAACACCAGCCCTACACAGATTAGCTAAAAGCCCTGTCCCTCTACTCAGTTTTATAGAGACTCCTTAGAGGTGACCTCTCTCTGGCATACAAAGCAATCTCAGACCCTGTCTTGATGGGACTGCTGCATATCCAGATGTCAGGCTCCACTCAAGCAACCCGTACAAGTGACCTCAACTTGGTCTGTGATATCAATAGGACTTGTTGGCAGGACAGATTTGTGCCCAGAGACTCCTCCATCTGTGGAATAGACTCCCTCTCCACATCAAGCAGAATACCTCATTATCCCTTTTTAAGCACAACCTGGATAACTGGATGGGAAACAGAAAATACACTCCTGTGATTCCACCTGTGTCCCTGGTGGACAGGGGCTCTAGGTGCTGACTTATCTAAACATGGGCTAAACTCTTGGCTAGGCTTATAAGGGCCTCAGGGCCAATAGCCTAGTAACTTCTTATGATCCTATGATCCTAAGTACCCTTAGCAAGATTTAAACTTTGGTTATAGAAATTTTCTTTCCTAGAGGGAAGAGGCTCTAAGCTTCTGTTCATGATTATTTTGTTCATAGGTTCATAGGTTCATAGGTTTATACTAGGCTATCTGCCCTAAGGCATTTATAAGCCTAGCCAAAAGTTTTGTGGCTTACGCCACCCCTTATGTTGAAAAATACTGTGCCCATTAGTTTGTTGTGCCTCTGTCCAGCAGTGACACAGAGATGATTCCCGGGGTAAACCTACGATCTCCCATCCACCGGTCAAGATTTCTCTTGAACAGAGCCAGCGAGGTGCTCTGCCTCACATGGACTGGGATTTTATTCCACAGCATAGGGAGTCTCTGGGTGACCAATCTATCCCTCCAGCATGTCCTATTTATATCCGTGCTAAGGTTTAAGTCACTTGCTCTAGTGGATCTGGTAGATTTGGATTTTTTGAGGTGGAGCATGTCCATTAATTCCTGGTTGGACATGGCCTTGTATGTCAGGCACAGGTCACCTCTGAGCAGGCGGTATTTGACTGAATAGAGCTGGAGTTTCTTCAGTCTGGCAGCATATGACAGATTTTGGAGTCCCTTTATCCTTTTGGTGAGGAACTTTTGGGGTCTCTCCAATTGCTGCAGGTTTCGGGTGAGATACATCCCGAAAGGAGCATTGTACTCGATCATTGGTCTGATAAGTGAAGAGTACAGGGGAACAATGACCTCACTAGATTTGGATGTGAATCCCTTCATGATCAGGTGGGCAATGTAGAAGGTCTTTCTAACCACTTTAGCAATGTGAGTGTCAAAAGAAAGGCCACTGTCAACCTGGGTCCCCAGGTCCCTGATAACCTCTTCTGTGCTTAATGGATTGCCACCTATATGGTAGCGTGGGGTTACCTTGTTTTTCCCGAAGGGTATGACTATACATTTTTTGGCATTTAACTTCAGGCCATGGCTCTGGCACCAGTTATCAGTTTCCGTGAGACCCCTATGAAGAATATCTGTGTCCGATGTACTTTCCACTATGGTGCCCAGTTTGCAGTCATCTGCAAACTTTGTCAGCCATAGTCCTCCTATGTTTGCCTGTACTTCTGAAAGGTAGATGCCGAACAACAGGGGGCCAAGGACTGAGCCCTATGGGACACCACTTGTGACCGGCTTGGAGTCTGACATGGCACCAGCAACTCTAACCCTGTGGGTTTTGTCCTTTAGCCAGTTTGCAACCCATCTTGTGACATATGGGTTTACATTTAAGCTGGTAAGTTTCTCTATAATACCCGAGTGGGGTATTGTGTCGAAAGCTTTTGCAAGGTCAGGGTAGGCTGTATGGACTGCCTTTCCCTCATCAATGGCCTTGGTGACTGTTTCGAAGAAGTCGACCAAGTTCAAAAGGCATGATCTGCCCTTGACAAAGCCAAACTGGGTCGGGTCCATAGTCTGCAAGTCCCCTATGTCTTTGTTTATGAGTTCCATTATGATCCTCTCCATAGCTTTGCAGACCAGGCTTGTTAAGCTTATGGGGCGGTAATTACCAGGGTCCGTAGAGGCACCGGCTTTGTGGAGTGGGACCACAGTTGCCATACGCCACTCCTTGGGCACGTATCCTGTGGTAAAGCTAAGATTAAACAGCTGCCTTATATGCGGGTTTAGTTCCTCGTTGAGTTTGTGTAGCACACAGCAGGGGACACCATCCGGTTCCATTGATGCTGTGTTTTTAGCTTTAGAGAGAGCAGCTTTCATCTGCGCATTTGAGATGTCTGGGAGGCTACACTCCGCTGGGATAGTTATCTCTCCTTTTGGGGGGGAGAGGGGGGTGAAGTTTGCACTGAACCTGTCTGCCAGTATGTTGGCAATGTCTGTGGGTTCAGTGATTTTTGTATCATTTTGGACTAATTCTGCACATATCTGGGAGTTTCCACCCAGGTTTCTAACATAGCTGAAGAAGGCCTTATGATTGTCTTTTGAATCTATTGCAATTTTTCTCTCAAAGTTGGCCTTGGATGATTTTATGAGTGCTCGTATTTTTTTACTAATAATGATCAAGGGTGTCTTCTCTTTTATGGATTTTGCTCTATCATGTAACAGCTTTCTCCTCTTATTGTAAAGTTTGTTTATGGCTGGGGTCCACCAGACTGGACGTTTGCCCTTGGTGGAAAGAGTCTTGATTTTATTAGGGATTGCCTGATCCATGCAGTCCTGGAGGTGTTCGTAGAAGGCATTTGTAAGGGCTTCCGCAGCTTGGATTGTGATTTCCCTGGCTTGGGGGCCTTGAAGGATACCACACCAGTCTTGAGTAGTGTGAAGTTTGCTTTAGAGAAGTTCTTCACTGTGGTCTTTTTTGTTTGGGGTGGGGGCGGGATGTGGATTTCCAGTGAGATAAGTTTGTGATCTGATCTCACCAATGAGGGATATACTTCCGGTGTGGAGCATTTTGTCCCCATGTTTGTGATGATGAGATCTAGTATATTTTCTCCTCTTGTGGGAACGGTGACTAGTTGTTCCATGGCATTTGAATTTATGAACTCCAGGAACCTTTGGGCTAGAAAGTTGAGGCTTGAGTAATGTTCCCAGTCTATATTCGGGTAGTTGAAGTCACCCAGTATAATGGTGTTTGGAGATACATTTATACCCTCCAGTGTCTTCAGGAAGGCTGTGTGGGGTTCCTGAGTTTGAGAGGGTGGCCTGTAGCATGCTACAAATTGTAGAGCAGTTTTGCCTATGGTTAATTGCACCTGGATGGTTTCCGATGCTTCGTGCATTGCCACCAACCTGGAGGTGTGGGTATCCTTGATGAATATGGATACACCCCCTCCTTTTGTGGTGTGGTCCGGGTTTTGGGGCCGGAACGCATGATATGAGGTAAAACCTGATAGTGCCGGGTGCTCTCAGGAGCCTTGAACCAGGTTTCAGTCACAGCACAGACATCGATGTTCTCCATACTGAGAAGGGCCTCGAGTGTGTGCATTTTGAGATTTAGACTTCTGGCATTGAGCAGCATTACCCTTAGTTTCTTCCCATTTTTGTTTTCTAGGGTGGTAGGTTTAGAATTTGAGCCTTGCCTAAAAAAGGCACTATGGGGTGGCAAGAGCCTTAGCCAATATCCGGAATCCCAGGGTGACATGTGCAAGCCGTCCCTTGCGAAGCAGCGTGGCTTGTCAAGCATGTCATCCCAGGCAGACAGACACTGGATCCCCTTTGAATGACACCAGAAATTAAGCCAATTGTTAAAGCTGATCATCTTGTCTCTATGTTGTGGCATCATTCTTGGTGAAGGAAGGATACTGCTCAGGGTCAGGGTCATACCTGCCTGGGCTACATAATCAGAGAGCTCCTCTATGTCTCTTTTCATGTAGTCCAGGGAGGTACGTCTCAGGTCATTCACACCAGCATGGACAATGACTGTATCATATTTGTACTTGCTGTGGAGTGACCCGAGTGCTTGTGTTATGTGGCGGATTCTAGTGCCCGATAGGTAGCTTACTGTGACCCTCTCCTTGTTCAGCCTGGTGAGTGGGACGTCAGTGTGTCTGACTATGGAGTCACCTATGACAAGTATGTTTGGTGTTGTATTTGGCCTTAAGGGCTGTGACTGCTTTGCACACTGATTTTGTGGTTTATGTGTTGCCTGTGGTGTGTCATGAGGTGGCAGTTGCTTGGATGTCTGCTTTGGAGGCCTCTGCTGTTTAGGTAGATTTTTGCTCAGAGCCTCTGAGTATGACTTTGTGTGTTTATGTGTTTGATTCATTGTTGTGATAGCTTTATGTGAGACTGGTTTTGTGGTGTGTGTAGCTGCCTTCTCCTCCTGTCTGGTCTTGCCAGTCCTGAGTTGAGAGAGCTCAGCCTCCAGTTTGGCTAAATAGCTGCATCTCTCTCAAGTATTTGTGTTATGTGGGAGGAGGAGAGGGTTGTCAGTGTACATGAGGCAATTGTAACATTGCCTCAATATTCCCAAATTCACCAACTGGACAGGAGAGGATGCCAGCATCTGGCCCTTCGACATGCTAGAGAAATTTAGAAGTTAGGGGTGTAACTGAATAAGAGAGGATTTAGTAAGGAAGTGGGTAAAAAAAAACCAAGAAGGACCAGAAGCAAGAATTGCCTGAAATGAACCAATTCACAGCCACAAAACCAGCACACAAGCACAAATAAACAAAGTCAACCAACAACACAACAAGGTTGGATGCTATCAAACTACATACAAAAGAAGAGAGTATGGTGGATGGGGCTGCCAGAGAGACAGTATGAAATTAAAACATCTACTGTTACAGGTAAGTGGAACTTGTGAACTGGACTGTCTGTCATTCACACTACCTCAGTGACATATGAATAGATTCCCAAAGCTTGCCCTACCTGGAAGGAGAGGAGGAAAGATAAGGATCCAGGAGCTTTTGGAGATTAATCCCCTCAAAACCTGCTCTTGAACTTGAGAAAGAATCCAATTTGTAGTGGTTTGTAACGATATGAAGAGAAGACCAGGTTGCACCTCTAGAATGTTTCTAGAATCTACATCTTTCCAATATACCACTGAAGAGGATAAGGTTCTGGAGGAATGTGCCTTAGCCTTGCCTGGAATAGATTTACCACAGTGGAAGCAAAATAACATAATACAAAAAAAAACAATAGCAGTGGCCAACCAATGAGCAATAATTTGCTTAGAGACAGGTTGACCCTTCTTAACTCTAACAATAGAAAATTAACAGCTGTTCAGCTTTCCCGAAGGGCCTAGTTCTGTTAAGGTAGTACCTGAGCTGCTCTTGCATATCCAAGGTATGCAGAATTTTCTCTCTCTTGTTTTTAGGCTCCAGAAAGAAAACTGGAAGACAGATGGCTTGATGCTAGGTAATTTCAAGAACAGCTTTTGGCAAAACAGAAGGATTAGTGTGTGTAAAACAACACTGTTCATATGAAAAATCAAATACTGTTGGCCTACAATGACAGCTTACAGCTCAATGACTCACCTTGCAAATGTCAGAGCAATAAGCAAAATAGTTTTCCAAGTGTTGAACTTCAAATCAGCCTGGAAGCAGGTTCAATAAGAGATAAGGTCAATTTTTTAATTAAAAATTTGAGATCCCAAGTAGGAGGAATTTGCTTTTGAGAGGATCTTGTACAATATTCCTTTTATAAACACCTTGACAACAAAATAGATGAATGAGGGGGATGCATGGGCAGACAAGCTGAGATGGCTGCATAATGCTCATTGATAGATGCATAAGACAAGTCATTGTTGAGTAGCTCACACAAATATTTCAAAACCAGAAAGGTAGATATTATGCCAAGCCCTCTGATATCAGTTAGGCACCACCTAGAGAACCTCTTGCACTTGAAAACATAAGATTTTCTAGTTGTATGTTTTCTTACCTACTTCATTACCTACTGTACATCCTCATGGAATGAGGGCCTAAAACGTATCAAGATAGAATCATCCAGGCTGTCAGCAGAAATTGCTCTAAGATGGAGTACACCCATCAACTCTGACACTATGAGAGTAAATCCAGAGAGTGAGGAAGCATGTGGTAACTGCCCTTAGCTGATTCCATTAAAAGGGAGAACCAACTCTGCCTGAGTCAAAAGGGGGTCACCAAAATGATCTTTGATAATTCTTTCTGAATCTTCAGAAGTACCTTAAGTATCAGTGGAAAGAGTAGAAATGCATTAAAGGACACTCCTGTCCAACAGAACAAGAATACTTCTGTCCTTCAAGTATTGCTGCATGGATGTCTCAAACAGAATTCTTCTAACTGCCTGTTTTGAAAGGAGGCAAACAGAACTATTTTTAGGTGTTCCCCATTTCCATATCTGAACCAAATCCATGCTGACCTCTGTTCTGAGTTTCTACTCATGAGGGTCCATCCAGGGTTTGCTTAGTTTGTCTGTCACTGTGTTTTGCTCTGATGGGATGTATGTGGCCTGAAGCATCAGGGAATGCTGTAAAGCTAGCACTCAGGCCATGACTCCATGACTGTCAACCGGCTTTGTTTGTACAGGTACAACATGACCATGGTGTTGTCATCACCAATAAAAGAGGACATGGAGACCATAAGTGGTAAAGAACTTTTAAGGTCCGAATCACTCAACATTTATTTGACATTTATGTGCTTTGTAGTAACCAAAAGATCCTACTTGCCTTGCACTTGAATTTTCCTGTAGTCTACTCCCCATGCAAAATCTAACAAGTCCATCCAGATGGATTGGACTAGGGTCTGCAGGGAGAAGGGTAAGTCTAGATTGAAAGATATCTGATTCCTCCACCAATATAACTCTCATTTCATGAAATCCAGCACTGTTACCAGGAACCCTAAAGGATGCAGGTGCTGGGTCCAACAACTGAATATTTCTCATGTTGTGTCATGAAGATCATTGATACCATGAGGGCTAGAATTTTGAGAAGCTTTTTGAGAAGCTTTCTTATGGAGACAACTTCTTTAAAACAGAAATCCCTGAAAATGTTCTGAAAAGTCAGGACTTTGTCTTCGGGTAGAATGTCCATACTTCTTTCTGTGTCCATCATACATCCCAAGAAGACAATTTATTACAAGGGTGTGAGACATGACTTTTGCAAGTTCAGCTTGAAGTTGGAAACAGTTGGAATGTGATGATAAGCATCCTACAGAAATAAAGACAAAATAGAATAGTAGTCTGGAAGAAAGGGTAGGGCTGTCTTCAGAGTCAGCATTTTGAATTTGTGTACTTTCCAAAATGTATTTAAGTATAACAAATCTAACACTGGTCTCCACTACAACTCTGTTCTTGGGACCAGAAAGATTTTCTGGTACAAAATGATTTTCCTGTTTGTGGTGCAGAAACTGGTTCTATAACCCGTGCTTGCAAAATACCTATTCATACCTTTAATTTCACTATAGACTGGTTAAATGCCTTCAACTATTAAACCACTTCCATATAACTTTTATCTGTTCTTAACCAATGTTTTCATATTATGTCTAATTGTTTTTTTTTTTTTTTGTATTATTTTAAAGACTATAAAATTATTGTTCTTAAAATGTTTTGTAATACTTTGGAGCTTTTCTTCCCAAGCTCCAGTGATAATTGGGTGCTACTCAGTAAGAGATTCCCAGTAATCAAATGTCCATAAATAAATGTAAATAAACTTGTGAAGGAGTACGGGAGAGAGCAAGTGCCTCGTCTTGCAGGCTTGGGGGGATTTTATTGAAGGCAGGAGGATTTTCTCTCCACTGACAAAAGTATCCTGACTGAAATATTCTCAGCACCCACTTATCTAGGAATATTTTGTGTCCAGGCTGCTTGCTTGAGCAAAAACCTGGGGGATGGGGAAAGGGAAGGAGGGAGATCAAGAAGGTTGGGATGCTCTGAGACTTGGCATAGTCATTCTTTAGCCTGGGAATGTTCCTTTTTGGGAAAAGAACCCCTTTTATTTAGTTTGGAAGCATTATCCTCCCACCATTTCCTCTTGGTACCCTAACTCTATTTAGGCAGGGATTTTTGATTGTTTTGCCTTTTGAAGTTGGATGCCTTGCTAGGGGAGAACCTTGGAATAGGAAACATTATGGATACCCCATGCAGGAATTTACCTCTGTCATTCCATTGTTTGAGGATCTGAGAAGCAGCAAGACCAAACACAAATTAAGAACTTAAAGGAGCATTCAAAATCTCATGTTTTTAAATCCTCAAGAAAAATTCTGTTTATGTAGCCAAGCATACCTTTTCAATACAACAGAAGCGGCTGCATTTCTAGAAGTCTGCACCTCCCAAGACACTCCTCAAAGCATGTTTCAAAACATTAGAAATTATCTAATCCATATAACAGTTCGGTTCAATGGGTAAAGTTACAGCAACATCATCTAAATGGCAAGCACATTGCAAAATAAATATCCACATGAAGTCCTGATAATTTAAAATAAATAAAAAAAAAATTATTAGCCTGAGCCAACTATTCTCCCTGCCATTCTAACCATTTGCCAATTGTATCCAGCAAGGTAGGGTTTGAATAAGCCAAGGCTCTCTTGTTAGAGTTGGCACCTGGAAAAAATGCAGCTGGGTCAGCTGACAATGGAGCATAGAAATCTACAAGGTCAGAGTGCACCTATAGTTCCTTATAGCCTTTTTAAGAACTACTTCACAAGCCAAAGGGGTTTCAGATGAAGTTTTATAATTATCTTCTAAGGCCTGGGATAGAGGAAGAACAGCCGCATTTTTTGCAATTTCATTATCAATAAGATGAAAAACTCTGCCAGTCTCTGAAGTAGCTCCAGATTGCTTCCAGTCAAATACATCTCTAAATTTAACTAGCATCCGCGGAAAGGCGAACACTTGGTTAAGTTTTTGAACCTGTTTATCTTCCAAAGACTCAGACTGGATGGTCTCAGGAGTGCTCACTACTGCCTGCATCAGAGTCCCCATTAAAATCTGTGGTGCTAAACTCATCTCTAGAGATGACAAATCCATATTCATTCTGAATAGGAACATAGTCTAAGAGAATTAGCTGACTGTAAAACATTCTTAGCTAAGGAAACCAGATTAGCCCTATACATGGTAATAGCCTGATTGTCTGCCAAGTGCTGAAGTTTCTGTTTCTTCTTACTATGAGCTACACTAGAGCACAAAATATCTGGGAACAGAATATTATGTCTGGTAAGAGGTCTTACCCTAGACATTACCTGCAGCTTAAAGGTTTGGTTCTCTTACACCTGAACTAGGTACTGGAACAGCACTGGAGGATGTCTCACTCCTGTACCATATTGGGCTGTGGGCTCGTACATGATCGTGACAGGGAAAAAGGTAAGTGATCTGCAGGCTGGCTTAAGTCAACACCGGATTCACAAACAGAAGGCTGTGGCATGTTTTTGTTGATTTTTTTTCTCTTTATTTTTAGGTGCAACTAGATTTGATGGATTTGCAGCCATATCAGGATCCATCAAGAAAGGGAAAAAACACCAGCCAAAATAATACACTGACATGATTAAGTGCTGACTAAGGGCAGCAGTAATAGGAAATATAAACTATGTCCCCATAAAGCAAACAGGGCTAAACTGCATAAAATATAGCAAAAACAGTTTAAAGTGTGTCAAGCCTTGTTCTACAATCTGCAGACTGAATAAGACAATTGCAAACACAGTCACAGTACAAAATAAAATTCACTTGTCCAAATAGTGACACAAAACAAATGTATGCCCTAAAATTAAATAGAAACCTTTAAAACAGCATAAATAAGCATTTACTTAGATATGCCCTTGTCATAAATGAAACAGAAATCTCCACAGAAAATGCAAATAAAGTAATTTGTGTTAAAAATAATGGTTTAATGGTAAAAATGGCTATAGCAGCATTAAATCTGTAATATATATGATATAAATGCAGAAAAAAAATGAAACATGCAAACATTTCCTGTCAGAACTTCAAAATGAAGCAGACTAACAACAGAAACAAAAGGTCAACTGACACCACAGAACTTTGGTTTCCCAGTACATATCATAGAACATTTTAGAAAAGGTCCATAACTGGTTAAAAGCTGTGTTAAGCATGTAAACAACACAACAGTAAGTTGGACTTCCTAGAGAACTTAATAGCAGTCGTAAATAAGAATATTAAAATAAAAAAGTATTTATCTTTAAATAAACAGAAATAAATCAAAGGTATGTAATAATAAAGATGAAGGGAAGTTCCCAGTGGAATCTTATATCAGTCTAGAATGTGTAATCCACCAAAACGGCTGTGGAGTAGATTCAACTGTGTGAGGCCTACAGCTGGCAGTAAAAGACTGAATAACTGACTTCCTGTGACAGGGGTTAAGTTTCCCCTGATGGGAGGGGTTTAGCCAACCCCTGTCATAGAGAGTCGGAGGAGGGGATTCTGAGCTCTGGAAAGATGCCAGTGTAGGTTTGTGTAGGCCTACAACCCATATGCCACTGGTGCTTTCTGAATGATGAACATCTGTACAGAGCGGATGAGTCAATTCCCTTCACAGCTGATTATTTTATTCTGAATGCTGAACATCTGTACAGAGCTGATGAGTCAATTCCCTTCACAGCTGATTATTTTATTCTGAATGATGAACATCTGTACAAAGCTGATGAGTCAATTCCCTTCACAGCTGATTATTTTATAGGTTCATAGATTCTTAGGAGACTATTAGACTTAAGGGCCATTAATGCTTAGCCAATGTAACCTGATTTTACCCAATATATGCTCCCTAGGCGCAAGAGGATGGCATGGATTTATGTCTATGGCTTGATTATCCTACAGATTGCTGCTGTCCATAAGAGATATAGGCACTACCTCAGGTGTAAATTTGTGATTTACCATCCATTAATCCAAGCTATGTTTGAAGAGGGTCAGAGAGGAGCTCTGCTTATTGTGAACAGATGGCCTGTTCCAAAGAAGGGGCCATCTCTGAGACACATATCTGTCTCTCCAGAATGTTTTGTTTGAGTTGCTGACTAAGTTTAGATCCTTAGATTGGGTGACACTTCTGCTGTTTGAAGTGTGGATGTGTAGCAGCTCCATCAGGGCTGGATTTGTGAGTGCCTTGTAGGTCAGACTTAGGTCACCCCTTAATAGTTGGTAGGAAACATAGTAAAGGAATAGGACTTACAGTCTATCTGCAAAAGACATGTTGTTTACACCCCATATTTTATTTTTGAGGAATTTCTGACATCGATCCAGCTGCTGTAAGTGTCTAGTCAAGTACATGCCAAGTGGTGCATTGTACTCGATTATTGGTCTAATTGGTACAGCAGGACTATAATTTCCTTGGATATGGATGCCATATATTTCCTTATAAGTTGTGAAATATAGAAACACTTCTTCACCACTGTGGACACACAGCAGTCAAAGTTCAGACTACTATCTATCTGTTTACCTTGATGTCTCTCTTCAGACTCTATTCTTAGAGGTGTGATATTGATATTGTAATTTGCTGGATTATTTGACTTCCAAAAGGGTATGATAATCCATTTTTTCGCATTTAGTTTTAGGCCATTGTTCTCGCACCAACCATTTGTCTGATTTAGACCCTCCTGAAGGATATCTACATCATTGAGGGAGTCAATTGTTTTTCATGATATCCACATTATATTACAGGTACACCGATCAAACTCTGATGTTGTCATGACTAATATCGTTTAGTACAGCATGTTACTTTATCTTAACCCACCTACCTTGCCTGAGTTTCACATATTCTAAGTTCAGGTATTCCGCATTGATATATGTATGTCATATCCTCTTCTCCATTGTGTTCAGCATCTCCCATTTCAGTTTTCTGTATGTTTCTGTTGTTTCTGTTGCCCTTCTACCACCTTTACACTCTATTCTTGTGCATTCTTGACTTATTAAATTCCACAGGACAGTGTTTCTGCATGTCTTTTGCTTTCAGTCACAATAATACATCAACAATGTAGTTTTATTGTTTGTATATGCACAGCTACGCAAGGACTAGCATAGATGCTTATGCATGCTAATGTTTACAGCAGCTGCTGATTCTTTACTCTGGCCTTGAGGTCTGAAGAAGTTCCTTTAATGAAAGGTGATGAAAGCGCTAACAATAAATTTTAGTTTCATAAGTATGGCATTTTTTCTGGTTTCAAGATTTGCTTTGTTTGTTTTTCCATTTTTTATTTAGTTATTTTGTAGTATTTCAAAGATTTTACATACAGAAATTCACTAATTCTATATAGGAGCAGTTTGTTACCAATATTAGCAAACAATTATTTTTCTTATAAGAGGGCTTGAAATTTGCATGGTATAGCAACAAGGAACCAAATGCTACCACATGCGTTCATCAGTATGAAAGAAATGTGTACATGTGAAATTTTAACATTTGTAAATATATGGATTCAGGTACTCCCTAGAGCATTAATCAGCAAATGCATACTTTAAATGGGAAATGTGACTGAAATACAAATAATGTGATATATGGTATGTGTTGCACATATATTCCTTGGCTAAGGTATATAGGCAAAGCTATTATGGAAGTTAAAGTTCATATGCATGAACACTAATGGCAGGTTTACCGTGTTTCTTTTGCTGGAGAGTTAACAAAAGTCAGGTTGTACTGAAATTATATTTTCCCAGTGAAGGGAGAATACAGAATACAGGTTATTGACTTTAGTGGCACAGTTTATTTTTAGGCAAAATACTTTAATTCAATTTTGGCTTAATGTGAATATTAACTGGAAATATTTGGTATAAATGAAATGTTGATATTTATGTATTTTATAGTAATGCATATTTTCAGTGAATTAATTTTAGACGGTTATGTGTTCACTTTAATGTTATGATTATTAGGCTTGTTATTTATTATTTTGTTTGCCTGCTGAGTAGTCTGGTTGGCAGACTCTTTACAGTGATGACCTGGGCGATTATGGCATTAATATATACAAGAAAATAACTCAATAAAGTATCCACAGATATTGTTGACATAACATCATGCAGCACATGTGGTATTAAATACAAATTTTGGTACTTACGTATTATCGCAACCACATTTTCCGATGAGCTGGACTTTCTTTTCTTTTACTCAAACAATGACAAAGGAGTGTAATCAGGAAGGTTAAACTGTGAAAAACCCTTCTGGGATGTTGGTGATGGCTTTGTAAAATGAGTAAGGGTTCAAATTTGAGGATTTGTGGCTTGAAAGACGTCAAGCATTGAATTCAGCGAGTGATCACAGTTGCTGCATGTATATATGTACGTTGGCCTGAAAAGAGTATGGGCAGTCATAGCATATGATGTTAGATGCACACACACTCACACTTCCAATAGAATAGCTGCTTTTGAGTACGCTAGCCACAAATCCTAACATGTGCAAACACTTACTCGTTTTACAAACCCACCCCCAAGATTGTGTTTTAAGAGTCTACCCTTCCCGATTACTTTGTAAGAAGCTAGACAGGGTACTGCTTTGCTTTTCTTTCCTGATGCTTTCTCTTATCAAGGCAAAGGCTGAGAAAAAGAAATGTGGGACGCGTTTTAAGTGGAATGGGGGACTTGCTTAACTGACATGTTGAGATGCTGGCAGTAAATGGGGAAACCTATTTTTCAAACCTTATTTTTTCAGCCATTGAAGTAAGAAACCTTCCTAAAAACAAGAACACATTAAAGAAAACATGTCTCTGTGGTTTTGTCATACTTCATTGGTCCCAGTTTACACAAGGAGAAGCAACCAGCATTAGTGCAAAAATGTGGTTCCAATAATATGTAAGTACTCAAGTTTTTATACTTTAAAACACGTTTGCAATCCAATACATCATACATCTATCCTAAATTATATATTCATAAAGCTCAAGTATGTCTGAACCATATTTACATATTTGCATTTGGTGCACTATAGATTTGCACAGTTTCCATCTGTATGTAAGGGCCTGAATCAAATGATTCTGATGTTAGTGATGAAGTTAACTAATACATTTGAAAAAATGTTGGTTTATTCTGCTCTCTTTTGTATTGATCCCTGTGAAATGCTAAGTTGCTGACACTGAAATAGTGCAACGCAGTTGACATTTGTCACTCTCGCTGTCATTTTTAGACATTACCTTTAAAGCATGCTCATTTTGAACCCTTTAAGAGGTGTTGTCTTAGTTTTGATTTAAAAGGCTCTAGTGAGTTCTCTGCCCTAACATCTGTTGGTATCCATTTCCACATAGCATGGATCCAGTTTGGAGAATGCTCTTTTACCAAGTGTGAATTGAAATCTTGGTGTAATGAGAGTCAGAGCTTCATCAGAGGATTTCCAGTAATCATATATTTGTTCTTTAATGCTTAATTTCTTTTTCAAAGGGAGGCATTTGCTATGTTTGACTAGGATAAATAACTAGGTTATTTGATTATTGAAGTGTGTCTAATGCTGTGAGTTCTAGTACCTTGTAATCCCTTTATTAACTATCATAATGCTTTTGACTTTGCGGGTCATAACAAACTGTTGCAGGTCCTTAAAGAAAGGGGAATATTGGGTCATCATATTGCCTACTGTGGAATATTATGCAGAACAAGAAGTATTAGTTAGCATTCAATATGGAAAAAATGACTGGTTCAAATTTGAGAAAGCAGTATGACAAAACAATATGCTGTTACCCTACTTATTCAACTTATATGCTCAACATATCATGGAAAAATGTTGGCTTGTATGAAGATGTTAAATTCAAAAATAGTAACAAATTCAGATATGCAGATGATACCCCTCTCTGATGCTGAAAGTGAGGAAGAGCTGAAGAATCTATTGACGAAGGTGAAGAAAAAGCACCTTGTTTCTGAACATAAAAAAATGCATTCAAAAAAGTTAAGACCAGTTGCAGGGTTACAATAATTGTCATAATGAAGCAGTAATGTTTAAGATTCTTATATTCTTTGAAGTATTCGTATTAACTTAAAAAAGTAAGGTTTCGCATTAGTATCCAATAAACACATACTCCTCCACACACATGCCTGCATGTGTATACACACATGCAGGCATTAGTATCCAATAAACACATACTCCTCCACACACATGCCTGCATGTGTATACACACACACACACACACACACACACACACACACACACACACACACACACACACACACACACACACACACACACACACACACACACATATGCAAAACATGCACACTGTTTTTCTAACACAGTTGCATACATCAGACTATAAACTTCTACGTTGACTCACATGTGACCATCATATACAGAAACTGCCTGAAATGGAACATCATTCAAATAATATCCAGCAATTGCCAAATATACTTTCTTTAGCATATAACAAACAAATTCAGAAAGTCATTTGTGCAGAAGATTTCATTAGTGAGTAGTAACTATTATCACAAAGCATTGAATGTCAAGTGTTGTGAAGACTAAACAAGATCTAAAGACTCAGGAATCCCATGCTAAGTGTTCGCAGGCAGTAACATCTCTCTATTAACCTTCTACATAATAAACACATTTTAGCAAAACAAATAATTATATATATATATATATATATATATATATATATATATATATATATATATATATATATATAGATATAGCTGTATATGGAAACAGATGATGGTTAACAACCACTTTAATTTATGTGCAGCATGGCCAAATATTTTATGAACTTCTTCCAGTACTGCACAAAAAGATAGCCCTGATTCCTTAGTTCATGTAGTGTTTGTTCAACCCAAGCACATTACTGTAAAACAATAAATAAATAAAATAAGATTATGCTCATATAAAAGGTCACAAGACTTTTAGGGTTAGAATCCAGTGCAGATAGAAATTAAGAGCTTTTGCTCATAAGGAAGAACTGAGTGGACAGGACGCCCTAACGTAAAACTATAAATACATCAAATGGGAGAATGCAAGACAGAGAAGTCAAAATGTGGCAAAAGAACAAATTGATTATTGAGGAAATAAAAGAAGGGGACAGCTACTAGTTCAGAGAGAATTTAAGAATTATTTATTTGTTTTTGTTTACCATGAAAGTCCTACGGTGGAATACCATTTTTTCGCCGGATGCACTGGAAGAAAAGCTACATTTATTCACATTGCATTGTACTTACTTCCAGTTAAACACATAGTAGTTGCATTTCTATTTACATTTATACACATACAGTAGTTATATTTATACACTGTAAGATTTTACAGAAGTTACTAATCAAAAAGCTCATGTGGAACTCAGTGGATTGTACACGGAGCAGTTATGTCTAAAAATTGTTTTGTCATTTCAGTCAAATGTTGATAATATTCTGTTTAAGAAGACTATTTGGAGAATATCGTACAGTGAGCATGATGTCTTAACCTGTTTATGATCATGTCCAGGACCAGGATTGGTTAAGATGTTGTTCAAGCAGTGGTTTAAAACTACTGAGTTTTTCACAGAGCTTTATTTATGTGGGGATACTATTCCAGAGTTTAATGAGGTATTGGGAGTACAGCAAGTCTCCTTCAACTTTATTTGATCTGTTACTAGAATGGAGGTCCCTTGCTGGACAGTAGGTTAGTAATATGTTTTTTAGTGCAGGACATTTATCTGGATGATGATTAGTGTGTGTGCTATGGTTAGTTCTGAACATGTTAGGTAATTGTACAGTTCAAGCCAGTTTAATTGCATTAAGCTATGGCAATGGTGGGTACTATGAGAGAGATTGGTAGCAAATTTATTTTATTGTAGCAGGTGAATTTCTTTCTTTGAGCATTGTTTACGTTAGTCAGGATGGGAGCAGTGAGAAGGAGGTGGCTAGAGCTTTTTTTGCATTATCTGTAAGGAATCCATTGATCCTATAAAGGTAGTCTAGCAGGTTCAAATGGAGAGATGATAAATCACCAAGCAAAGGAGGGTAGTATTGCTGGAACTGAATTGATCCTTATGTCTTGGTGAGCACCTTTACAACGTGGACCCTATTTTTCATGAAATCTCAACAAGATGACACTGATATATAGATTGTATTATATATAGCATATATCAAGGACAAAAGTAGGTTAAAATATAAAAAATATATATCTGGGTGCAGAAGACCCATGATAAAAAAGTGTCCAATCCTAGTAGGTGCACTGGTGCCAGGAATGGAAAAAATGACAGTGTAGAATCCTCAAGGCACAGAAACATCCCTGCAATGGGGCTAGGCCAGATCCAGGGGGAGGATGCCCTCCCCTGTTGTCAAAGGAAGTAGTAGTCTACAAAAAAATCACAAAAAATGATAGGCCAAAAAAGAACCATAAAGAGATACAGTGGACTACTGGGGATAAGAAAGAAAATATGTACTGTTACTATTATGCAAGATGCCCAGAATTTCCAGACAGAAGGTATACAAAAAGATTAAAAGAGAAATTAGAGGAAAAAAAAATACTTGCACAAGAAAAACTGTCAGGAGCTTCAAATAAAAAATTGTGTTTATTAATACAACAGATTTATTGGATTGGCAAATGAAACAACTGAGGAAGTGTAAAAATATAGAAAACAAACTCTAGAGATTTTTGAGAGGTATAAAAAAGAAATATGGACATGGGAAAGAAAGAGAGATCTGATATGGTGCAATATTTATGCAAAGGAGAAAGTCAAATTAATCTATACAAAAAAGTAGCTCCGATTATATTTGAGCAGAAGTACAGGCAAAAACATCCAGTTATGAAAATTTTCATAATACAAAAAATAAGATCACAAAGACAGAACCTAGAACAGAAGATTAGTAAAGCAGAAGTTAAAAATATAGAAGCTGAAGTTATGGAATGCCTGCAAGGTGAAGGATTTAATGTAGAAAGTCAAGCACAGGTTATATCACACCATGATGGAACGGGTCCCCCAAGTAAGGAGAAACAAGAGGAGCAGGAGACATCTGAAGAAAAAATATGGACATGAGAAAGGAAAAGTGATTTAATGTCATGCAATATTTATGCAAAGAAGAACTAATCAATACAAAAAGAGCAGCACCAAAGATATTTGAAGATAAATACAGGAAAAGGCATCCAGATATAGAAAATCTTGCAATACAAAAAAAAAAAAAAAAAAAATAAGAAAACAAAGAGGAAAAGTAGTAAGAGAATTAGTAATGGGGAAGTAAAGAAACAGAAACGGAGGTTATGGATTGCCTAAAAAGTGAAGGATTTAGTATAGAAAAATCTAACTCTGCTATCATTACAGCAGGACAGGGAAAAGGATCTACAAATTTAGGAGAAAGCACTGGAGTGGGAAACATCTGATTAGCTGCTATATGAAGATACTTTGGAGCCTTCCATAGGAAACCAGTACAAAAGTTCAGCTGGAGTTGCACAGCAAGGGAAGGAACAGGAAACTGACAACTATGCCACAGTCAATGTTGTGGAGTGATAGGCCATTGAGTTCCCATATGAAAGATCAACAGGCAACACTGGATGAAACTGAAGAGAATGTGTCACAGGAAGATGCTCTGGAACTTTCTCTAGAATGTCTGCAGGAAAATGAGAACAAAGGATGTGTCCTCAGTTGGAAGAAAATGATCCAAGAGAAGAGTTGCTTGATTTAATAGAGATAGACATATTAAGATTTTCTTCTTTTTCTTCTTCTTTCTCTTCCAGCTTTTCCCAGTTAGGGGTCACCACAGCTGATCACCTGTCTGCTCATGATTGGCAGTGGAGTTTTATGGTGTTGAGTTTCCAGCCCAGCACCCAACCTTCCACAGAAGGCACACACATGCACATACTCATGCCTAGGGCCAATTTAGAGTGTCCAATCCACCTACAGCATGTCTTTGGGATGTGGGAGGAAACTGGAGCACCCCGAGTAAACCCACGCGACCACAGGAAGGACATGCAGACTCCGCACAGGAGGCACCTCAGCCAGGGATCAAACTGGAGAGCATCTTGCTGTGAGGCAGCAATCAAAGAAAGAAATAGACTATAAAAAGTCAATAAAACCCAAAAAGTTAGAAGTTTGCAAAGACAAATGAACCCAGTAATTAGGACTGTTCATAGAGATTCATGTGATATAACAGGCTATATTACTGTGCATCTAAATTAATAACAGATAAAGCCTGACTACAAAAACTCAGGGCAGAAAAGGAAAGGAAGTAGAGAAATCAAATACCTTCATGGAAGTATCAAACAGAGAAAACTATTAAGTAATTAAGACAAGAAGTGTCACTGTTAGAAGAATTTAGAAGAGGGAACAGATCAACAAAAATACTCAAAAAGATAGATGTGATAAAAGTAATGCACAGTATCAGAAGAGATCAGGATCATCATGCACTATAGCAAAGAATAAACTAAAATTATCAGCACAGGCAGAAAAACTTAGAAGATATGCAGATAATGGAAAAGTACAAAATAAGCAATTTACTGATTACCCCCAAAATTTCTATAGAGTATTGGGAAGGAAGGCAAAAGAAATGAAACACCACCAAAAAAAGAACAAATAGATACATCTTGCAGAAATGTCTATGAAGATCCTGATAAATAAAGATTCTTAATAGATAGAAGAAGTAACAGAAAGAACAAGAAATTCATGCATTCAGGATATGAAATGGGATGAAGTTAACAGCCAGAGAGATTGAAACTGAGTAAAGAAATGCCCCTGATCGGAAAACCCCAGGTCCAGATGCAGTACCTAACTTCTGGCTAAAAATATTAACATCTTTACATGAAGATTTTGCCATGAGTAAGATCTATTTATATGCACACCTTAAACAGATACCAACCTGGTAAACAACAGGAAAAACAATACTCTTACTTAAGAGTGAACCTGCAAGCTATCCTAAAAACTAGAGACCAATAACATGCCTTCTGACAACATATAAAATATACACTGGAATTGATACAGACAGAGTTTATAGTCATTTAGAAGGAAATTCAGTTATAATAACAGGACAAAAAGATAACAAAAGAAAGTCATATGGAACAAAGGATCATTTGTTGTTAAAAAAGTCATAATGGAAAATTGTAAAAAGGGGAAGACTCTAAGTATGGCATGGATACACTACAAATTACATTTGATAGTATCTTAAAAATTTATAAGATGCACCTTATAGTGATCGATTACTTTACAGTGAACATGAAACAGTGGCAATCCACTTTGCAGTTAAGCCATGTTAAAAGATAAATTATTATTCCAGGGATAAAAATTCAAAAGGGATATTCCAGGATGACTCTTTGTCACTGCTGCTCTTTTGTCTTGCCCCTAACCCATTAAGCTGCTTACTTAACAGATTAGGTCATAGCTATCATTGGGCTTCCAGAAAAGAACAAAGTGTAAACATTTTTCATCTTCTTTTTTTATGGATGATTTAAAACTGTACAGCTCATCAGATGAGGAACTGAAAGCACAACTGCGAGCTGTGCAACCTTTAAATCAGGAAAGCAGGAGCAACAAGAAAACATCAGTTTGGGACAAGAATGTGATATAAAAGAAGTTGAGCAAGAGGGGGTGTATAAGTAGTGGGGAACTGATGAAGGATCAAGAATAAAACATTAACATTTGTGAATAAAACTTAGTATGGGATATTTTAGAAGACTATAATTAATACTGAAAACAGATCTGACATCTAGGAACAAATTCTAAGCTATAAACCAGTTTGCTCATCCTATCCTAGCTTACAATTTTGGAGTGACTGACTGGCCCCAAGGATGTTTCATGCTCATCAAATGACTTATTAAAATCACTGTATATCAAGACTGTATATTCCCCATTCCAAAGGAAGTATTGGCCTCCTCAAAACTGGTTACATGTATAAATCTAGAATCGTGGGACTGCATACATAACTCCTGACATCACAAGACCCAAATGTAGTGAAAGTTTTAAAACTTGAGGAGATTAAGTCTAAGATGACTTCCCTGCTTAGTTTAGAAAAAGCATAATGGTGTCAAGTGGGAATGAAAATCAAACCAGAAGTAGATAGAAATCAGACAGCGACTGAATGTGCCAAAAACAAAGTAAAGAATATAGGGTGAAGGATCAGATGAGAAGGCAAAACATGTGGGAAATGCATAAATATAGTTTTAAGTATAGAAAAGTATTGGAAGAGCCTCATGTTGATCAAGATCAAACACAGGAATGGTTAAGGTTTGGTGAATTTAAACCAAAAGATAAAAGGTTAATATTGGCGGTGCAAGATAGTGGACTTCATACACATTGGTTTACAAAGTCCATTGAACATGTGGGCAAAACAGACAAATATAGGTTTTGTAAAACAGAATTGGAAACATTTGCACATCTTGTTGCTGGTTGTAATATAATAATGGCAGAAGGACTGTATACTGAAAGACATAATAATGTGGCAAGAATGTTGCATTGGGGATTGTGCAAATATTATAATACTGAAGTAACTGAAAAGCACTGGAAACTTGAGACACAAAGCATTATAGAAAATGATAAAATTTATATCCCATGGAATCACCCATTACCAACAGTTCAAAAAATAGATGTGAGAAAACCAAATATAGTAGTCCATGAAAAGAAGACAAAAGTAGCATTGATCATTGAAATTTCTATACCTAGTGACTACAGTGTCTTAGACAAAAGTAGCATTGATCATTGAAATTTCTATACCTAGTGACTACAGTGTCTTATGTACAGGATTTGCAGGTAGAAATTAGGGCAATGCGGCAGATGGATACTCAGCCAGTTCCAATAGTAGTAGGAGCAACGGGTCTTATAAAATAGAATTTACAATCATACTTAGACATGTTACTGATACATGTAGGGTTGGGAGGGTGGCCTAATGGTTAAGGTGTTTGCCTTACAAGCACAAGGTGCAGGGTTTGAGTCTCACAGGGGATAATTGGCTAGGCTTAAAATGGCTCGCAAGGGCAGTTAGCTTAGTACTAATCTATGAACCTATGAACCTATGAACCTATGTAACTCTATTTGAACTGCAAAAGGAGTCATTACTGGGTACATTGTGGGTGCTGCGAAGAGCACTTCTGGCTAATGTCAAAGACAGAAACACTACTAAATTTCATGAAATGTAATCATACATTGACTTAGGAATGGGGTTCATTCCAGTAATGGTATTAGAAACCCAAAATACTTGGAGAAATTAAAAAAGAGGAGTCTAGTATCTGTTGTGAAACCAGAAGTTTCTGGTAATGAAGTAGTCATGCCTGAATGGCATTGCCTTTCAAGATAAGTGTGGGAGATGACTAAATGAGGAGCAAAGGTAACAGCAGGTATGAAGGCATTGCACTGAACAGTTTAGGCAAACTGCCCAGATCATCCTACATATTAACTACACCAATGTATTAGATTTTTGAAGATCACACTGAATAAAATTTATCAAGTTAATTCTGCAGAATTTGATAATTTAAGGATCATTAGGTAGAGGACTGATGATATCTTAACATGTATGATGAATGTGATACATTACACTATGAAGCTGTCCAAACCAAGTTAGAAAGGTATAAAGTTGACATAAATAAAGGAATAATGCAGTGGCGAGATATTAAATTCTCTAGGGAGAGTTAGGCGATGGTAGTTATGTAAACATTGTTAGCTAGATTATTATTACTGCTTTACTTATAGGGTGGAACATGGCAAGAATGAGGCATGTCTTGTGGAAGAAAGAAATGCTCAGGGAGCTAGGACTCTTGATAAACTTGATACTGAATTGTAGTGTAGTATCTGAGGAAGGTTTTCTTTCATCCCAGCAGAGGTTAATGAGTGGA
The DNA here is from genome assembly GCF_019279795.1 of Protopterus annectens. Taxonomy (NCBI): domain Eukaryota; kingdom Metazoa; phylum Chordata; order Ceratodontiformes; family Protopteridae; genus Protopterus; species Protopterus annectens. The sequence continues at coordinate 1,910,553,969 of NC_056726.1, forward strand.
AAAGGGGAGAAAATGACTGTTTTTTCCACAGTAGAAGAAATAATGAAACATGTCAAGCGGAAAAAAGAAATTCACACAGAGTGATGCCAAGGGTGAGTAGACTCAAACATATATTGTCTTGGTGAGGGAGGTAAATGTGGGAGAGTGAGAAAGAAAATGGAAATTATAGAATATGAGGCAGAAATAAGATAGCTCTATGTGAAGAGTCTAAGGGTGAACAAGAGAAGGAGACCAGATGGCAAGGAGCAGAAAAGAGATCAGGAAGTAATAAGAAAGAGGCAGTGAAATACAGTGTCAGGATGTAGAAAAAAGAGATAAGGTTTTTAAGCAGTTGATTAAAGTAGAGGACACTGTTCATAAAAACAGAAAAAGTATGGTCACTATATAATATGACCAAAAATAACAATAATCTCACCCTTTGCAAACAACTTTGAAACTATGCTAAGAAAAACATCATTAAGGATAAAAGAACCTATTTCCTCACCTGCCAACAAATCTACCAACACAATCCACAAAAATTCTGGCAGAATATCATCCACCTCCTTAACCCCGTTAAATCCCTACCCCTGCCCTCCTCACTACTAACTCCTCTGTGCCCTTAGCCTCACAGTTCAATTCCCACTTCATCAATTCTATCACATCTCTCCTAGACAAGAAAACAATCCCACTACTCACTGTCCCCTCCCCTACCTCTATTGACGCAAACTCCTTCTCAGTTATTCCCATTCCAACTTCTTACATAAAAAAACTCCTATGTAAATTTAAACCCTGCTGCTTAGCTGTCAACCAACTTCTAAATGAATACCTAAAACTAGTTGCCCCATCCATTGCCTATCCAACATCATTACTAATAAACTGCTCTATCTCCAAACAGTACGTTCCCAAATTTTGGAAAATCTCTCATAGCATACCACTTCATAAGGGCGGCCCATATAGAGACATAACTAACTACTGTCCCATTGCCATTCTATCCCCCTTGCCAAAATTCTAGGGAAATGCATCCACTAGCAACTGATGAATAACCTCACTACCAACAACATGCTCTCCAGCACCCAGCATGGCTTCAGGCCTAAACACAGTACTAACTCAGCCCTCATAACCTTTACAGAGACCTTTTGCCACCTCAAAAATGAAGGACAACTAGTCTCAGCAATTTTCTTAGATATGTCAAAAGCTTTTGACACAGTGTCCCATCAGCTGCTCCTCAACAAACTTGCAACTTACAATCTCAGTACCACAACCCTAACATGGTTTCACAGTAATCTATCTGACCATCAACCGGCCGATAAATAGGCAAACAGCCTCTCCCTACTATTACCAGTCACCACGGGGGTGCCTGGTCTATATTACCAAATCGAAAAAACCCTTTACGCGAATACCTAAATGTCGACACCTATAACGCAAACCGTGAAAATCCTGAACGCACTAAACAGCGAAAAATAAAGTAATGAACTGTCATAGTCGGCCAACCCCACCACCCACTACATACTACCTACCTAAACAAAATAAATGAACCACATACATACATTAACTAAACCCTACATCTACCCTAAAGTAAAAAACCAAAACCCTACTTCTTACCCTACACTAAACCCCACATACACAACTAACTATGCACTATCCTTAACCCCTCCCTAACCCTAAAGTCCGTAACTACCGCACACGTCCACTACAGACATACACCCAAAAAAATAAATAATACACATACATATATTTAACAAAACCCTACTTCCAACACTACACTAAACCCCACATACACAACTATCTATGCACTATCCTTAACCCCTCCCTAACCCTAAGATCTGTAACTACCGCACACTTCCCCTAGAGACATACACCCAAAAAATAAATAATACACATACATACAGTTAAATAAATCCCTTCTTCTAACACTGCACTAAATATTACATACATTACCTATCTATTCACTTACCTTAACCCACATCCTAACCCTAAAGTCCCATCTATTGCACACTTACCTTACGGAGCTATACCACAGACGGGCCAACCATTAAACTTTGACATTTCAATTTTCGTTATTTTGGACATTTGGTGTTTCCATCTTTCGTGCAATCTGTGTTGCTCTTTTCATCTTCGCGATTACGGTCTTTCAATCTGGTAATAGGAACCCGGGGTGCCACAAGGCTCCATACTTGGGCCCCTCCTCTTCCTAATATTTGCCAGCAACTTATATACTGCCACCCAACATGCCACCATCATCCAATATGCAGATAACTCCTCCCTTATCTGCTCATCCCACTCCCCACAAGAACTCCAACACAAGATGGAATCATTCTAACACATTGAAAAGTACTTCACCAGCTACCAACTCATCCTAAATAATTTCCTCTAGTAAATCTTCCAAACCCAGTACCCAATCCTTCTCCATACTATCTAACAATGGTACAAAATTCGAACCTACCAATCAGACCAAGCTGCTAAGGGCAACCATAGATGACTCACTAAAATTTGATAAACACATCTATCTGACCATCAAAAAAATCCACTCTAACTTACACAACAAGTTAGACTGGCCACTGCAAGATCCCACTTTCTATCCACCCGCCTATATTGCTATACTCCTGCTATAACAGAATAGTTGTTTGTCACCAACCAACCCCATAGAACATACCACTGCACTGCTCTCTGACAGCTCAACTGGCTAGAACTTCCCAACCTATTACTAAAACAACTTTCACTTGCCATTAAAATCATATTCAACCCTACCGAATGCCCAGCTCTATCAAACCTAGTCCAGCCAAACACAAACTGTAGACTCCTCAGGTCATCCAACAAACTAATGTTAAAAGTAACCCAGTCTCACAACTATCACGGAGACTCTCTTTACTCCCATAAAATAACCAAAGATTGGAACACCCTTCCTCAACAGATAACTAAAAACACCAACCTGTCCACATTTAAAACTACCCTGAAAGACTATTTAAATGATAATTGGCTATGTCCCTGTATTGCTCCCAACTAATATTCTTCGTATTTTTTTCCCACTCATCTCACACGTTAGCCCAAATAGTGCTCATCCCGCATAGGGCTATCCCACTATCTGTCTTTTCTTTATTAATCTTTGCTCATTCAGATCATCTAACTTGTACATGACCAATTTAAATCTTTCAGAAGTGACTCACCTTGTAAAGCTATGTGACTTATCTACCTCATATATATTGCAAAAAAAAAAATAGTCTTCTTGTATGCCTGAAACATGCATGTTTATATTGTATTCTGTTATTATATTTTGCTGTAATATTTTTGTTACGCTCATTTACATACTGTTAGCAATGTGCTACTTAAACTAAGTTTACTGCATGTATCTTAATAATGTTCTTTTTGTTGTGGAGCTTTTCTCCCCGGGTCTCTGCTGAAGATGTTTTTTTTTCATCTCAGTCAGACACTACCCAGTTAACAAATGTAAATAAATAAATAAATAAATAAAATAAGTAATGATTGAAGGAAAGCAATCAGACAGTAGACAATATCAGAGATGTTATGATGTTTTATGTAAAACTGTGTAGCAAATTATTCAAGTATATAAAAGAAGAAAGTGGAAGGACAGGCAAGAAGATAAAAGAGGGTACAATGGGCTAAGAAAGGGAGTAGTCAGGAAGAGAGAGAGCTCGATGTTATGACATAGTGGGAAATATGTGTTATCGCTAGATACTTCACAAATATCTAGAAAATAAAAGAAGTCTGCTGCTCATAGGGGCACAGGATATGAAATATGTTAGGAGGTACTTCCTTACAGATTCATGACCTATTGCAGAATGACAGACTAGTGAATCAAACTTGACAGAAATAAACTGACTAAACTAGCTCAGTTCCTAGCTTAGAGAAACTTATAAAGCTGCTTTCCCAGAGAGGCAAGACTGAAGCAGCCACAAACTTCCACATTACATAAATATTATAACTCTAGGATGATAATGTTTTTGAGCAGGGAATGCTCTTTGCTCAAGGCTGTGTTATTGACCATTACATTCAATACATAGTTGGTATAGTAGGCTGGCTTACACTCATGCACCTTAGGTGGCTGTGTTGAAATTTGTAATGTGGCACTTTGTTGACTTAATTTTAGTGAACGATGATCTAAGATGTGCAAGCCAGTGAGCTGTCATGTTTCCTTCCTGTCTTCCTTCTTCACGAACCAGTCAAAAATGATGGTGTTTTAGAAAGGTTTAGTTGGGATTAAGGTAGAATATAATAAGCCAAATGCCTTCTAAATGCCACTTTAAAATAATGATTAAAGTTTATATTATAGCGAATGAGTCAGGTTGCTGTAGAGTTGCTGCAGCAGATGTATTTTGTTAATGAACTAACGCCCATGAAGCAATGCATAAATGTGTTTGATATGCAATTGAAATTGAAGAGAAGTGACAAAAGCTATGGTTGTAGAGTCTAATATTCAGAAACATTTCAGCTCACTGGAATGGGAATGCTTACAGGCAGTTATGATGAAATCTGAAATATATGCTAGAAGAAACAGAAGAATTTGCATGAGTAACAATAATTCAAGTGTTTTTTTTTTGTTTTTTTTGCAAATGGGTGCTTGTTACAACAATTTAAGATGGATGGATGAGCGCAAGAATACTAAAATACCTCACATTGTTGCTAGTCTGTTGAGTGATGTGCTGGCAACCAGGGTGAGGTCAGGGTGAGGTTACATATCCAAATGTGTAGATAACAACAGTCAACAAGTGCATCATCACATGGGGCAACCAGAAACCCTGGCTCACAAGTAGAGTATATGAGCTCCTGAAAGTAAGGAACACTTCCTGTAAGGAGCGAAACAAGGATGAGCTCAGGCACTTCAGGATGAACCTAGAAAAGTGTGTGAGATAGGCAAAACGTGAATATGGTCAGAAACTTCAAAATCGCTTCTCTGCTGAAAAGGACTCAAGGTGACTGTGGCAAGGAATTCAAGCCATAATGGATTACAAGCCCACTTCTTCTTGGTGTGAGGACAACACTGAATTCCTGATCAGGCTCAAGATATATTTCAGCCAGTTTGAAGAAAGAAACAGCACGGAATCAATGAAAGCTCCAACAAGCCAGAATGAAGAAGTGCTCAGGCTAATTCCAACTGATGTCCATAGAACCCTGAGGAAGATAAATCTGGGAAAAGTGGATGTTCCTGATAACATTCTGGAAAGTGTCCTAAGAGACTGTGCTGGCCATTTGACAAATGTACTCACAGACATATTCAATACCTCATTGAAACAGGCCATTGTTCCCAGGTGCTTCAAGAACACCACTGTAATACGTCTGCCTAAGACGTCTCCATCAAAGGAGATCAATAGCTACCACCCTGTGGCTCTCACCTCCATAGCAATGAAGTGCATAGAAAGACTGATTAAAGACCACTTAACATCCAGACATCTGTCATCTTTGGACCCACTCCAATTTGTGTATAAACCAAATCGATCCATGGCAGATACTATTTCACTGGCACTCCATTTATCATTGGACCACCTGGAAAACAACAACAGCCATGTGCACATGTTATTCATTGTTTTCAGATCGGCATTCAACGCAGTCCTACCTCAGCAATTGATAGAAAAGCTAACTCAACTAGGTGCCAGCACTCCAATGTGCAACTGGATTCTAGACTTCATTACTGAAAGGCCACAAACAGTATGTGCAGGAAAGAGCACCTGAAATAGTATCACCTTGAGCACTGATGTACCTCAAGGCTGTGTTCTGAGCCCTCTGCTAGTCACTCTGCTAATGTACAACTGCACTGCCAAGTACAGCTCTAATCATATAATCAAGTTTGTAGATGATACTACAGTGGTGTGTCTCATCAGCAATGAGGAGGAAATAGCCTATAGACAGGAGGTGAGACAACTGATAACTTGGTGTGGTAACAACCATCTGGCACTCAGTGTAAATAAGACCAAGGAGGAAATCATGGATTTCAGAAGAAACCATAAGAAACAATACCCACTCACAATAAATGGAGAAACAGTGGAGAGGGTAAAAAGCACCACATTTCTTGGGGTGCATATCTCAGAAGAGTGTCTTGTTCTGTTAACACAAATGCCATTGTCAGGAAAGCACAACAATGCCTATACTTTCAGTGATAGTTGATAAGACCAAATCTATCAGCCCCTGTTCTCATGACCTTCTACAGGGGCACAATTGAGAGCATCCTGACAAACAGTTTTACAGCTTGGCATGGCAACTGTTCCATCACAGACCACAAGTTCCTCCAAAGAGTGGTGAAAGCACCAAAAAAGATTACCAGACCCACACTACCATCTATTCAAGACTTGCACCAGTCTCTTTGTCTCAACAGAGACAAAAAAATAGTCATGGACTGCACTCACCCTACATATGGACTGTTCCTGCACGTAACATTTGTCAGGCATTATAGTAGCATACATTGCAAAATGTCCAGATTTATCAGAAGCTTGTATCCCCTGGTCATCAGGTTACTGCATTCCAATAGCAACTTGCAACTCACTTGACGTCAGGAATAGTAGGTAATATGACGAGGGAGAAGCATACAGTATTTGTCTGCAATAACCTTAAAAGGTCTTAAATACACTGTGCAATTAATCTAACAGAGTATAATCTTATTTCTGTGCAATATCTGCTGATGCTAAAACAGCGTCCTGTACAATAAGTAACAGCTGTGAAATTTTTGTGCAATAAATATCATGTTTCCTTAGACTTGTGCCAACAGAATCCTGTGCAATAAGAAGTAGCTGTGGAATTTTGTGCAATAAATAACGTCTCTTTAGTTTAGTAAATGTCTGCTGATATGCAAAACAGTAAATATTATGTATGTATAAATGAAGTAATGTGAATTGTTGTATATGTTAGATGTTTACATAGAGCCTGGAGTAACCTAATTTTGTTCAGTTGCTCATATGGTGGAGTCTGAATGACATAAAGTTTACTTTGACTTTGACTGATAAGACTGGAAGTGAAAGCAAAAGCAAATGCCTGCAAATGTGGTAATAACATTTGCAAGTGGGAGCTGCATGTACCTGGCAGAAGTGGGTGGAACAGGTGCTAAAGGCTTTCATGGAAGAGATTGAAATTTAGTGTAGTGTAGTCTGGCTGTGATGGCTGCTTTTATGGCTGCCACTTTGTCAGAAATGCACTATTTCAAGTACAATTGTTGCAGAAGGAATTCACCTTTTACTTCAAAGTGCAGTGATCTCTGATGTAATGCTATTAAGTAACATTAAGTAGAAGACAAAGTGCCCTACGTGGAGGTAAGAGCTTCCCCTCCTTCCTAAAAATCCAGGATTTGACATCTGTTTTTAATTCATTTTTTTAATGTGAGTGGATTTTACCCTCCTGATATTATGATCAAAATGATAGCTAATTTAATGGAATTGGTGAGTTTTCAGGGTTGAGAATAAATGTAAAGAAATCAATGTTTTTAAGGCAAACTGAATGAGAAGATGTCAGACTAAATAAAGCAACCAATACAGAGTGTGTGTCTTTATGTGAGCAACAGAGGAGAGGAAAATATATGCAATGAAAAACAGAATGACATCAGGAGGGTGAAGATTATCAAGAACTTGATAGGGACTGGAAGGGTTTGGGGACAGATGGAATCATAACAAGCAGATTCTAGGAACAGTAAAGAGATATTGTGCCTGCTTATTTGAACTATTTATTTCTGAAATTGCTGCACCTTGTTTGCTGTAGCATAGACCGGCTCTAGCTCTGTTTGTATAACTTGAGCACTATTCCATGTCATCTTTTTTGGAGGGGGTTCGCCTAGACCATAATGGCAGGAGTGTGCAGTTAGAATTCATCTGATTGAAAGTTGCTGGAACAGGGCTCAGTTTTGAACTTTTTTATTGGTTAATTGGTTAATTTGTTTAAATCAGTTTGCTCTTGTTTGCTACTGTTATATTTAAGTGTGTATCTGTTCTCCTGTGCTAACTCGACCTAAACAGAGTTTAAATTATCTTTAACATAGTCTGGTTACAGGTTTTGCTGTATCCAGATCTGTTTATGTGATTCCTGTGTTTTCTGCTATGCCATCTTGTGTTGGCCATTGCCTGCCTCCACTTAGTGAGAGTAAGTGAACTGGTTGGAACTGGTCTGGCATAGGTGTTGAGCTAAGAGCTCAGGGACAAGGGTTGATTGGCCAATCCCAGTGTTTCTACTTTACTTTAGTTTTTGTGGTATTTAAACCCTGTGTTTATGTGGGTCTGTGCTTGTTTGCATGTCACACACCAAAGCTGTGCTGTTTTGACCCTTTGCAAGGTATCTCATCTGCATTTTTTCCCTTACCAGCACTCCTGTGTAAGTGAGACCTTCACTTGCAGCTATAGTATTGATTTTATCCAGCCCTACTCACACCTATAGGTACTCTCCTCAGATAGTAACCACTCTACTATCACCAACATCTCTTCCACAGACTCTGACAACCATGTACAGACATTTTCCTGTGGTTTCTCCTGCTAGTCTCACCACCCAGGAATACAATATGTGAGAGATGCAATTACATTAAGAACCTAGAATCCTTGCTGTCTCAGTCACAAGCCAGTACATCTGGCACTGAGAAGGTTGCCTGCGCAAACACTACGAACACCACACCTCTAACACCACCCACACATGTACAACACACTCCTCCTGCATATATGAAGGTTCTCAACAAAAACATACCTAAACAAAATAGACCTCCAAAGCAAAAATACACACTCACATCACAACCCACAGCACCAAGCATCACACATAGTACACATGCCTGTGTCTCACAGCCAATAAGGCCCAGCCACAAACTCATCATACTAGTCATAGGAGATTCTATTGTTTGACACACAGATGTGCCCCTCACCAGGCTTGACAAGGAGAAAGTCATGGTAAGTTGCTTGTCAGGTGCTAGAATCCGACATATCACACATGTACTCAAGTTTCTTAATAACAGGTACTTTTATAACTCTGTCATAGTCCATGTTGGTGTGAATGACTTGAGATGTACCTCTCTGGACTATATAAAGAGACATGATTGAGCTTGCTGAATATGGGTACCAGGCAGGTATGTTCTTAACCTTAAGCAGCAGCCAGCCATCACCCAGAATGATGGCTCAATACAAACAGCAAATGATTGACTTTAACAATTGACTTAGTTTCTGGGGTCAGTCCAAGGGGTTCCAGTACCTAACAGCCTGGGAAGACATGACTGAAATACCACAATGCTTTGCCAGAGATGGCCTTCATCTGTCTCCCCTGGGCTTCAGGCTCCTGGAAAAGGCTCTTGCCTCCCCATAGTGCCTTTTAGGTAAAGTCATGAGCACAAAATTACCAACACAACATGACAAATTTTTCTAAACAAAATGTGAAGGTCATGCTGCTAAACGCTCAGAGAATTAGCATGAAACTGCAGTCATTGCAAGAATTCCTTGACCTGGAGGATACTGACATTTGTGCAGTCACTGAAACCTGGTTCAAAACTGCAGAGAGCACCCCAGCCTTACCACATTACTCATTTTACCATACTTTCAGATCCCAAACAGAGGGCTACAAAGGAAAGGAGGTGGAGTTTCAATATTTATCAAAGACATACACTCCTCCAGGGTGGTCAAATGGTACAACACACTAGAGAAACTCACAGTGCAGTTAAATGATGACAAAACACCTACCCAAATCATAGCTAGCTACAGACCCCCCTAAGTATGACTCAGGACACTCCCTCCACCTATCTGGACTTACTTGAATTCATCAATATTCAATCCTTTACCCTGATCCTGGGTGACTTTAACTACCCGACCCTACAGTGGAAGACCTTATATTCTAGCCCAAACATGAATGCCCAGAGATTCCTCAACTTTGTCAATGCCAGTGCATTGGATCAGCTGGTTGACACCCCTTTGAGAAGTGAAAATATCCTAGACCTGGTCCTAACCAATATGAGTAGCCACAGTAGCACCCCTACAGTGTCATCCTCCTTAGTAAGATCCGAACATAAAGCGATCACTTTTGAAGTCACCATCTCCCCTGACCTCCCTCCCCCATCAGGGTAAAACAAAAAAACTTTTCCAAAGCTGACTACAATCTACTGACACCAGGTATAAGCAGCTTCACAGCAACCATCCTTTCAACTGGAACTAGCACTAATGTTCAATCCTACACCAAAAAGCTATATGAGCACCTACATACCTGTATGGACTCAGCAAAACCTGACAGGACCAAATCATCTTCCTCAAGGAAGAGTAAACCTGTCTGGTGGGCAGCAGCAATAAACAAAGTCTATAATAAAAGGAAAACGTTGCTGTCCAGGACAAAGAATGAGCAGGTGCCAAGTTGGAAGTAACCTCTCCATTGTCTTAACAAGCAAATAAGGTCACTGATGAAATCCTGTAAGGCTAACTTTGAGTCCAAATTGACCACATCCACTAAGCACAGTCACAAGGCCTTCTTCACATGCATCCATAATCTTAAAGATAACAACCAAATCTGCTTTTAACTGGTAGTAAATAAAACCACATACAAAAATGCCATAAATCTAACCAACCTGCTGTCAGACAGGTTATGTGAAAACTTCAACCTCTTGTCCCCCCATCAGTAAATCAGGACATCGCCAGCACCTGCCCCCCTCCCTCATCACCAGGGAACAGGTCTTTAATGCTCTTGCAAAGGAAATAAATGCAGTCTCCATGGGACACAACAACATCACTGGCTGTATTCTATATGAACTCAATGAGCTCTCATCTCCATTAGGCACCCTATTCAACCAAAGCCTGAACACTGGCTTTGTCCAAGCCAAATGGAGGACAGCTGCTGTCATCTCTCTACACAAAGGTGGAGCATCCACTGACACAGGCAAGTATAGGCCCATCAGCCTAACTAGCCTGATGTGCAAGGCCATGGAATGCATTATGATGGACCTTATAAACAAGGACATTGGCAACCTCCAAACGCTTGACGACCTCCACAGTTTGGTTTTGTCAAAGGGAGATCATACCTGTTAAACTTAGTTGACTTCTTCAAAACAGTCACCAAAGCCATGAATGAGGGGAAGAGAATGCACACCACCTACCTTGACCTAACCACAGCCTATGACATAGGCATAATAGATAAAATGCCCAGCTAGGCATCAACCAGTATGCTACCAGATGGGCAGATAACTGCCTCATTGATAGAACACACTCAGTCAAAATAGGGAAAGCCAGCTCTAGTAGTAGACCTGTAATGAGCAGTGTATCCCAAGGATTGGTCTTGGGGCCTCTACTGTTTGGGATATAATTTTCTGAGGTGCAAGCCAAAACCAGTGGTCTGTCACTGACCAAGTTTTCAGATGACTGCAAGCTGGGTGCTGTCTTAAATTCCCCTAGTGACATGAACATCCTCCAAGAGGGCCTTACCCAAACTAATGACTGATGCTAGAAGCATGGCCTCAAACTGAATATCAAGAAATGCATCATTAACCTCTCTGGGGTAAATGGCATCCCCACTAATTATCACATTAATAACAATGTACTTAGCATGCAATCAGTCGTAAGGGACTTGAGAGCCCAGGTTGATTGCAACCTGACATTTTGATCACCACATTGCCTCCATTGTATGGAAGGCTTTCTACATGGCCCACCTCATAAGTAAGGGTATTTCATCCAGGAACAAGGAGGTCATAACATCTTTCTACTTCTCCCTCATCAGACCCATTATCGAGTACATGCCCCCTTCAGCATGTACCTTGCCAAGCACATGCAACAGCTGGAGAGACCACAGAGGTTTCTGAACAGGAAAATCCAGGGTCTCAAACACCTATCCTGTAGAGATAGGCTAAAAGCCCTGTCCCTCTACTCAGGATTGTACAGACTGCTCAGAGGTGACCTGTGTCTGGCATACAAGGCCATCTCAGACCCAGCCATGATGGAGTTGCGTAAGTCAACCTCCAGTCATACAGCCCACACATAAGGCCTCAACGTGGTCTGTGACATTAATAGAACTTGTTGGCAGGATATATTTGTCTCCCAAAAACTTCCCCCACCTCTGGAATAGACTCCTTCTCCATTTCAAGCAGAGTACGTCTCTAGCTCTCTTTAACAGGAACCTGGACAACTGGATGGGAAAAAGAAAATACAACCCTGGGATCCCACCTGTGTCCCTACTGGACAGGGAAAATAGGTGCTGACTTTGTGGAAGCAGGGACAAAATTCTTTAGTAGGCTTATAAGAGTCTCCAGGTCAATAACCTTGTATCATCCTATGAATCTGTGAACTTATGGATGGGATACAGTTGGACTGGATTTATTTTGATTATCATGTTGTCTAAGTGGAAAAGGCCCAAGTTCACTGGATGTGCTGGGGAAAAACTCAAGTATAATATATAATAACTACTGGAACACATAGCATAAGTGCAGTACTGTGGCCAGCTGAAACAGGCTCCATCTTCTGTGTAGAAAAGTCTTTAAAATATACAGCATACAGTCTAGAGTGCAATTTAAAAACTGGCAAAAAATTAGAATCCTTCTACAGTATAGTGCACACAATACAGCAGAGGGAATGAGACTATATAAAACAACAGTTGTAAGTAGGTAGAACATGCCACAGCTGGGTAGGAAAGTGAAATTAAAAGCCATTGTATACGAACTTTAGAACAGTATAGACCCAGTTGATCGTGGTTGCAGTATTATCCACCATGGATAGCCATACATCTGGCCAGGATATCAAAATCTAGGCATCCTTCTCTCACACTGTATGTCTGACATATAAGCAAAGTGCATCAAGACTATATGGTACATGTGCAGGCATAAAATACTTCAAGATTTCTTGCCCCAGACCCAAAATCCAGCAAACAACAAAGATAACACATAAACCAAAAGAACAGGGTAGGACAAGATACCACCTCAGTCTAAAACAGAAAAGCAGAAAAAAGTATGGGGAAGGACAGATTTAATACTGCAACAGTGTTCAGTTGGACGTATACTGTTATGGTCAATTCTTAATGCAGCTGTACTATGTTTTCCCTATGATCACTGTTCCAGCGTCACAATACTACTAACAACTGGAAAATTCCCAAAGCTTTCTAAATGTCCAGAAAGGAGGAATGAGAAATAGACACTCCTTGCAAAATGGACCTAGCAAATCCAGCTACAGCCCTACTAATGACATCAAATTTGTAATGCCTGCTAAAAGTTTGAACAGACAACCTAGTAGCAGTTTCTAAAATAGATTTGGAATCCAGACCTTTGAAAAGGAACCAGAAGAAGTAACATCTCTGATGGAATGTGCTATAACCAAACCCAGAAGCTCCTTAATATAAAAAGAAGACCAAAATGAAATGCCAGATGATATTATTTAGAAACTATTTGTTTGGAAACAGGAAGGCACAATATTCTACCCTGAAAAGAAATGAAAAGCTGGTCTGATTTTCTGATAGACTTGGTTTTGTCACGGTAACATCTTTGTTGTCTATGAACATCTAGAGAATGCAAAATTCACCCACGTCTTGAGAGGAGAGAAAAGGTAAGGCTATTAATAGTCTGGTTCAAAGATAGTTCAAGGCATAAAAGTAAGGTTATCCCTGAGCTTAACATTGTCTTTATGAAATATACAAAGGGATGAGGAGGGACCATGAGAGCTTGCAGTTTAGAAATTATTTTCACAGAAGTAAAGGCCACTAGCAGGACTATCTTCAAGTAGAAAAAATAAAGAAGCAGTCAAAGCAGGGTTAAAAGTAGGAAGATTCAACTTTCCCAAAACATATTTCAGGTCCCATGGAAGAAGGGTGGATTTTCTAGGGGGGCTAAGGTGAAGAACACCTTTTCAAAAATGTTTAACCTCAAAACTTGAAGATAAACGTGAATCAAAAGGAAGGCAGATACAAATGGCTGACACGTGTTTTCATAGAATTATGCTACCCCTGAATTGAGCAGCTCACACAAGTAAGATAGAATGATATGATTACCCACTTGATTCTTTTTATGGCACCATATAGAAAATCTGTTACATTCAGAAACTTACGATTTTCTAGTAGCAAGGTTCCTAGCCTACGGTAATGCCTGTAGCATGTACTCTGAAAATCTGTGACTAAAATGGATTAAAATTCAGTCAACCAGATGGATAGATTCAGAGTCTGGAAGTTTGTATAAATTAGAGAGCACTTTAACTGTGTGAGAAAGTGCATACTGTAAGGTAACATGTGGTGATTGCCCTGGGCCAGATGAATGTGAAGGGGAACCAATGCTGGCTGAGTCAGAAGGGAGTCACCAGCAGGAATTTGGTAAGTCCTTTTTAATTTTTATGAGAATCTTTGGAATCTGAGGTAGGGGAGGGAAAACATAAAGGACTCTCTTCTTCCATGCAAATGACAAGGTACATATTCTCCATGCTTCTGGGCATGGAATCCTTTGTATAAAACAGTCTGACCTACCTGTTCTGATTATACGTAAAGAGATCTCTCTGAGGAGCACCCCAATGATGGACAATCTGCAGAAAGACCTCACTGTCCAACATCCTTTCCTGAGGATCTGCCTGTGATCTGCTCATGTAAACTGCCACTGACTTATTCTCTAAAGGAAGGAAGATAAACCACATGAAGAGTCAGATTGTGCTGTATGGTTATGTCCCAAGTATTCATTGCCAGTCTTAAAGGTGGTATGGTCTTGTCCTGCCTTGTTTGTTTATGCATCATATAACCTTGGTTGTTGTTGTGTCTTTTGGCTTTTCCCAGTTAGGGGTCGCCACAGCGGAACTCTGGTCCGCTAAAGATTGGCAGTGGATTTTTACGTGCCAAGTTTCCAGCCCTGACGCACAACCCTCAATGAAGGCACGTCAATTCATGCATGTCTCCACACAGAAGATGCTCTAACTGGGAATTGAACAGGACAACATCTTACTTTGAGGCAACAATGCTACCGTGGCTCCACTACCGCAATATATCATATAACCTTGGTATAGTCTTTAAATATCTTTTTTTTTTTTTTTAAAAACAGTTTTATTGATTTTGATTATAATGAAAACAATCACATAGACATATATAAGATAATTTACATTATAGATTTACAAATTGATAACATATATTTAAAGCATTTAAATATGAATATACGAATAACAAAACAAACAAACTAAAGTATGTACATAGACATCTAGTATTTATACATTAACATACACTATAACCTTCCTTTTGTAACTTGTTCTCATGAATGACAAGGAAAGTCAATTACCTTTATGTGAAATGATAATTTTTTCCAACATATTTTGTAAGTTAACCCATAAATGATATTCATATGTCTTTCTAGAAGTTCTAGAGGTTATGGTTCTTATCTGTAAATGACTAACTTCTTTTAATAAATTAGTAAACTCAAAGAATGTAGGAGGATGTTTTGAAATCCAATTTTTTGTTATGATCTTTCTAGCCACTGCCAATATAGTCCATAGTAATGAGTATTTGGTTTTCCTAACACATTGTGGAACAGGTGCATTAAATATGATTAATGATTTATTCAATATGAAGTCTGAAAAAAGTGCTTGTAAAAAGTCATTTACTTTATTCCAAAATATATTTAAGGTTGGGCAGTCAAAAAACATATGTGCCCAGTTAATATCTACATTAGAGTTGCATCTATTACAAATGTTCTGTTTTTTTATAATTTTTTTCCATTATTTGTGGTGTATAAAAGGATCTATTCATGAATCTCCATGTGTGAATCTTCCTTTTCAGAGAAAATGATGTTTTCCCAGCTGATTGTAGCATATTAACCTTATCTTGCTCACTTGGGGAATTATGAGTAATTAAACTAAAATAACTCCAGTGGTTATGTGTGCAAGAAAATGTTTCTTCTATTAAAAGTCTATAGATAAAGGAGAGACTGCCTGAATATGTATGCTGGTGTAATAATGTTGATTGAAGAAATTGTAATAATATCCTGGTGTCATGTTTGCTAGTTGATGAAGCTAGTTTCAGCTTATTATCAAGATATAGTATAAGTGTTTGTATATATAACCATGAGGAATTATTAAGTTTATATTCCTGTATAATATGATCCATTGAACTAGTCTTGTATTCATAAGTTAGCTGGAACCAGTATTTGAGTTAATTGTTTTTTAGTTGAGAAATGTTGTTAATATCTGAGGTAACAAAAGTCTCTTGTGTATATGCTATAGTAAATAACAAAAACAAAAGTAGTCTTTATATTTAACATGTTTATATATAAAGTTTCTAAAGTTAATTATAATATTATGCATGTAACTGGCAGTATGATTAGGATTAGTATGTGTGATAAAATATTCTTTTAAGATCCATATAAAAGGTGTGTTTATGAATTCTAGTTGATATGATGTTGGTCTCATTATAAGTTCCATGGCTGATACTTCCCATAAAGATTTCCATTTAGCTAAATAGATTATATCTAAGAGCTGAGAAATTGATCTGATTATAGCGGAAATCGAATAGAGATTTAGATCTGGGAAAGCTATTCCACCATTCTTCCAGCTGTTAGTATGTTGATTAATAGTAATTCTAGTTTTTTTTGTGACCAGAAGAATCTTAGTATTAAAGTGTTTAGTTTATTTATAAACCTTTTTGAGGGTAGAATTTGAATGGATTGTATTATGTATAAGATTTTAGGTAGAATTATCATTTTTATAATGGTTAGTCTTTCTTCAGTAGTAAATATTATTGTATTCCATTCTGAAAATATTTCTTGGATATTTTGTAAACATTTGTTATAGTTTAATTGAATTATTGATTTAATGTCTTTGGCAAGAATGATTCCAAGATATGTGATTTGATCTGCGTTAGCAATGTGATATGTATTATTTCCTATCATCCTTTTTTTATTTTTTTTTATTATTAGGATATATGGGTAAAATTTTTGTTTTATTGTTATTGAATGATAGACCGGACATCATTTAAAACATTTTAATTGATTGATATAATGACATGATTGAGGAGTCATTTCCCTTTGTGGTGATAAGAACATCATCCGCAAACAACTGGATTTTGGCTATATTGTCTTTATCCATTTCCAAACCCTCTATTTCTTTATTGTTTCTTATTTCATTTGCCCAGGGTTCCATGATCAAAGTAAATAGTAGAGGAGAGAGAGGACATCCTTGTCTGGTGCCTTTTGTAATAGATATTTTATTGGAAATATATGACCCTATTTTGATATATGCATAGTTTTCTTCATATAAATGTTTTAGAAGATTAATAAATTTACGTGAAAAAATATAAGCATTCCAAAAGAGTAAATAGATAGATCCAGTTAATAGAATCAAAGGCCGCATTAATATCAAGATTAATTAATGATAAGTTCCTTTTCTTCCTTTGTGAGAAGTCTATAATAGCTAGGGTTCATTTTATATCATCAAAAGTATTTCTGTTAGTCTTAAATCCTGTCTGGTCTTCGTCTATTAAGTGGGGTAAGAATTTCTTCAATCTTTCTGAGAATATATTCATAAACATCGTATAATCGATATTCAGTAAAGATATTGGTCTGTATGAAGAACAGAATTTTGGGTCTTTATTTGATTTTAAAATAGGGGATATAAATGTATATTTCCAGGATGGGGGTGTAATATTATCACTTTGGGCCGAATTATATACTTTGTGTAGTAAGGAAATAGCCATTTTGGGCATTATCTTATATATTTCAGGAATAATTCCATCGTTACCTGGAGCTTTGTTTAATTTAAGCTTACTTACTTGACTTTGTATATCTGATAAAGTAATTTGTTTATCAATAACTTCAGTTTGTTGTTTGTTTAGTTTATTATATATATTCTTGTTAATATAATCTCTTATGTTATCTTGTGTTTGAATTTGTTGTGTGGATTGATTAATTTCATCAAAGTGACATCTAAACTCTTCTAATATATCTTGCATACTATGTACTTCTCTTTTCTTTTTTGCAGAATGTATTTCTTTAATATAATTATATTTATTTAATCTTTTGGTCTTATTCTTAAGGTTTGATAGATGTTTAGGATTTACAGAATAAGCAAGAAACCTATATTTTTCTAGTGTTATCTTTGTTTTATGATGTAGGATAGATCTATATTCCTCATTTATTTTGTATATCTCATCCCTTATATTTTTTGAAGACAGGTTGTCTTTATTATTTGTGTATAGTGAGTCCAGTTTATCCTGTATTATTCTTATATCTTTATCCCAAATTTTCATCTTATTATGAAACCATTTGTTTATTTGCCCATACAAATATGCTTTTAGGGCATCCCAAATAAATATATTATGTGTATCTGATGCTGAGTTTATATTAATGAATTTTTGTGTTTCTTCTGTTATGAATAATTGAAAATCTTTAAGTTGTGTGAGATATGCTGGAATCCTTTTAATTTGGACACTGTGGGTGTTATTAATATTAAGTTCAAATATGATAGTATTGTGGCCCAAGATTGGGCAGGATATTATTTTGCTATTGGTCAGGTTATTCATTATCTGTGTAGAAAGAAATATTCTATCAATTCTAGAATGTGTTTTGTATCTATTAGAATAGAACATGTAATGAGTTATGATCCACAAATTGATGTATGAATTTGAGTAGGTATAAATCTATGAAATTTATAAGTTGTTTAGCCTGTGCTGTAATTTTTCTTTTTCCTGAAGTGGTTATATCTTTAGGGCAAAGATACAGTTGTAGTCACCTGCCATAATGATATGTCCCTCAGATAGTGAATATGTGTCTAATAGTATTAGTACCAATACCAGATAACCAATAGTGTTTAAATATCTGAAGATCACTGGAGGCTAGAGATGATGCAGATATTGTAAAACTAGAACCACCACTTTCATTTCCACTATATCTCAGTTGTACTTCCTGTTCTTTTTGGACCATACACCCTGGACCTTCACATTCGTAAAACAAGTTCCCCAAGCCAGGCCTCAAGCACCTGTGAAGAGTTCTTGGCAAGGAGGAGGGAATAGAAAGGGCATTCCTGGATTGAGGGATATCTGGATGATCCACCAATAAAACTCCCTTTTGATAAATGGCAAGTAAGGAATTGGGATGTTCAGAGGATGACAATGTTGCATCTAAATTGATTTCAGATACCACTGAATCTTCCTCGTGTGAAGTTTGGGCCAAGAAATCATATGAATAATGTTAGCCAGAAACCACAGGGGTTGCAAAATCTCTTTTGCTGAGGTTGCATCTAAGAAAAGAAGAAGATGAAAGTATTCCTTTAGGAAAATCATGGTTTTCTGATAAAGAAAGGCAGTCACTGGCACAGAACTGAGTATGCAACCCAGAAACACCAGATCATGGGAAGGAACCAGATTTTTTTTTTTATGTTTAGGGTGAACCCAGAGAGAGAGAAGGAGGCTTATTGTAAAGTTGAGTTCTAGCAGGAGCTTCTTCGTGTAACAGCCTGTAGAAGCCATTTGTCCAAGTATGGGAAAATCATGAATTCCCTACAATCTGCAAAAAAAAGCAAGTACTTGAGCAAGGCACTTTTGTGAAAACCCTTGGTGCCATTGAGAACACAAACAGCAAAACACGGAACTGAAAAATATATTCCAATACAGAGAACCTTAAAAACATCATGTGGTCGCATGGAAAAGAATATGAACAAATGCAACTTTTTTGTCCAGGGTTACCAAAATGGCTTGAGAGAGAATAATGGGAAGTTATGATTGCAGAGTAAGCAATTAGAATTTTGAGATTCTTAGAAATAATTTGAGAAGAGACAAATCCAGAATAGGCATCCATTTCCCCTCTTTTCAGGAACTAGAAATAGTTTGAATTGAGATTGGTTCTGCTCTACTGAGGAAGGACCACTTATTTTGTACAGTGGTGAAATAACTCTTTCAAATTCAAAGGATTAAATGAATCTGTCTTGATGGAGCAGTAGGGATGTCAGATCTGTATGGAACAGAAAGCCATGATATCCAGTAACCACTACCAATAACAGAAAAAAAATGTCTCTGGTGATTGATTCCTAAATTTGAAGAGATATTGAACATTTCTTTGAAACAGCTTGAGGTGGGACAAAGGTGGAAGGTAGAGGCAGATAGTCAAGAGGGGGCTGGTCTGTTAGAAATTGGTGAGGGTTAATCCCTTTAAATTTCTGCTTAAGTTTGACTGAGATCTCTTTTTTAATATATTTACCATATTGGAGGGGCTTTTGTTCTTTATGAAAAAAGGGTTCCCCATATCTGTTTGAGATCTTTCATTATCTTGCCTCTCTCTTGAAGGTTCTTAAAAATTTTAGCAGCAGCAGCACCAAAAAAGAATATTCCTGTGGGGGGAAGTTGAGTCCAAGAGTTTATCTTTTACTCCCTATCTCATTGGGTGGGTGGCCAACTGTCTCACCAACAGGACTCTCAGAGTCAAAATAGGCACCTCCACCTATGAAAGCAGACCTCTCACTAGTGGAGTTCCCCAAGGATCTGCCCTGGGACTGCTACTGTTTGGCATCTATTCCTCAGAGGTCCAGGCAAAGACAAAAGGCCTGTGACTGACCAAGTTTGCAGACAACTGTAAGTTGGGTGTTGTCATTGACTCCCCATATGATGTTAACATACTGCAAGAGGGTCTCACAGCAACTAATGACTGGTGCCAAAGTCATGGCCTCAAGCTAAATGCAAAAAAATGTATCATCATACCATTCAGCAAAAACACAACCTCTACTGATTACCACTTCAATGGCAACCCCCTAAGCACACAGCCTGTGGTAAGAGACCTGGGCACTCAAGTTGATAACTACCTCACATGTGACCATCATGTAGCGGCAATGGTCAGAAAAGCCCTTTATTTGGTTGATCTCATAAGTAAAGGGATTGCATCCAGAAAAAAAGAGGTTATTACCTCTCTATACTACTCCTTGATTAGACCAATAATTGAGTAAAACTCCCCATTTGGGATGTACCTCTCTAATTTTTTTAATGTCCAACAACAAATCTGCCAGTGTAGGAATATTAACTGGCACAAATTTCGTCCCTTTAGAAAGCAAACCACAAAACATCTCATTTAGATGCAAATGAGATAAATATACAACTTTTAATTCATTTTCAACAATGTTTACATCATTAAAGGACAAACTTACATGCTGAACTAAAGAAAGGTCCACAGAAAAAAGTGTCCAAAGCTTAACATCCTGTATTGGAAAGTACAACAGGTTTTCCAGAATGAACTGTTGCACAATTTCCTAACAATCTTTCTTCCCCTTCTGTCGGTTCCATCTGGCCTTTCCCTGCTGCACGGTTGCCGAAGATGAACTTCCATTAAATTCAGTGTTCTGAGAAGACTCAGAAATCAAGTCTATTTCAATGTTCTCAAACAAAACACTTTTTTTAGAAGCAGCAGTGTCTACTGAGGATGCCGAAGAATCCCTTGTCCCTCTAGAAAAGGAAACTGACTTATCCCTGGTTCTAGCCCACCCAAAACATTGGGAACACCTCAAACCATAGATAATACCACTACAAAAGTCATTGATGTCACAAAATAACTTGTTTTTTCCTCTCCAACAAAATATGTTCATTTACATCCAGTTTACCCCTTAAATCACGCATCTTCTTAGAAAAAATATCAGCAGGCACAGAATCATTCAGTTTATCTTGCAAAACAATTATCTGCTGCTGTGATTTCTCACCTTGATGCTGATTTCTTTTCACAAAGATGCAAAGCCACCACAGAGTGCATTCAAGCAAAATATGCCTCCATTCTTGCAGAAAATCCTGTTCATCATCAGCAAAATCATATGCCGGCAATTTGTCAATCCTGAGTCCCCTGTAGGTCACATTGAGACCCAGATATTTCTCCAAAAATTTATTGTCAAAGAACAAGTTCATTTCTTTAATCATGAGCCGTTCTAACTGAACAAACTGCTCATTAGATTCAAAATCACCCACCATACTCCATAAATCTTTATCTAACAATTTGGCTTCACTTTCCTTTATGTCAGCAAATAACAGCTTGCTATCATCCGCTGGGGTTTTTGAAACGACTGGCCCAGCAGCTGATCCCAGCAATGACATAATAGAAACACAAAGTACTAGAAAAATAGTAGAAAAAACACCATTGAAGCAGAGAAAAGCTGAATAATATCCTTTAATACATAGATCTGGTTGTTTGCCTTCAACGGACAACTAATCCAAAAAAACAGCCATCTTAAATACATTTCAAAAAACCCTAAAATATTTATTCATTTATTTCATTTAATTATATTCAATTAATTACAATTGATTTCAATTAACATCATCCCACATTTTTAACATTTACTATTTAATATTGTAAATTATTTAAATTATTACTTAAGCTATCAAAACTGCATTTTATTACAGAACTTTACAAAATAAATGAAAAAGAGAGAACAGTGAAGCCATCATTATGTGATACCTTATCTTTACACTTAACACACTAAATTCACTTCAAAATTAAGGCCCCTGGGTGAAAGTGTCCTATAATTTAAAATGAACTTGCTCTCCAAATCTAACAACTTTCTAACTACATCACCCCCTCTTAACTAAAGGCTGAGCAAGAACAGAATAAACAAACCTGACATATTTCCACCATGCACATTCAAAATATCAAGATAAAGGAAACCAAGGTCAGGATCCACAACTATTAAAGGAAACAAATTCCACCACAGCAGCTTCAGGATGCAGGAACACCAACGCACAAAGGTTAAACTCTTTTATTTCAGCGAAAAAACACACAGACTGAGCGCTTTCACCAGTCAAGCTGGTATCATCAGAGTCTGTTGAAACATCCATTCATTCATACTTAAATACCAAACCATAAACCATGACTCACACAATTAATTAATTAACTGCTCCATTGATTCCTTAAAGAAATATCCCTCATTTTGGTGAAGGCAAAAGCACATGAAATCAATAAACTGTTATATGAAAAAAAATTATTATATATGATAAAAAACTAAAAAAAAAAAAAAAAAACTGTAATGTTGTTACTATTATTCTAAATATATACATACATACACCTACATAATAATAAATTAGCAAAATATTAATAATAAAATTATAAAATATTCTAATACAATATAATGCTCTCATTCACATGATTAGGTCTGAATGGTACTTGTTATTATCACCATCTTTCTATTCTAATATATATGTGACCTTATCTACAGTACCCACCCAAATCTATTTAACAATATAAGAAATATATTCCTACTTCATTTGACTATTTCAATGAATACATAATAAATATATTCATTAATTAATTTGATTAATAAAATTCTTTACAATACATTTACTGTGACAAAAATTCAATGCATCAATATTAAATATTGAATGGTTGGTGAAATGTGCCAACTAAGGCACATCATATTATGCTAGCCCTTAACTTCAAATGTGGTTTTAGAGAAATATGGTCATTAATACCAGGGAATCTGGTGGCATTTAATCTCATCTGCCACTCAGATTCTAAAACTGCTACCCGGTTGTTAATGTCACCAGGGGTAAAAGGCATCACCCTGTCTATAATGAAAAACAAAAATTTGTTAAAGTTGACACACACCCTACTATGCAAAAACAAGGCGTTGTGCACGTCCTTATTTTTTATATTTCTGATGTGCTCACAAATTCTTTCTCTTAGCTTACGGGTAGTCATGCCAATATAGTAAGCATCACAGGAAGCACACAATGCTATATACACACAGTTCTTTGTGTTGCAGTTGCATAAACCAGGGCATGCCAATGTACGTCCAAAACCAACTACGCATGTATAACTCCCTTCAGCAATTAATCTACAGGCACTGCAATTGCCACATTTACTCATCCTAGATCTACTATGACATTTACTCTCCCTTTCCAAAATATCTTTGATGTTACTTCCTCTACTAAAAACTATTTTTGGACTCCCCCCCCAGCAAATTTCTTGTTTGTTCATTAATACAATGATCCCAATTAATCCTTATACTATTACAAAATTCATTGGCCATATCGTTGAACTTTAAAACAAAGGTAAGGCCGTCTCTTTCAAGATTTGCCCCTTCCTTATTTTTTCTTTGTACTGATGTCATGTTATCCAAACCCTCGAGTATAGGAATGTACAAAGTCTTTCTTTTCCTGTATATCTCCTTTTTTGTTTTCAATAATAAATTCAGGGGATATCCTCTCTCCATAAATAAACCTATCAAAGTGTACATCTTCTTTTTGAACGAGTCATCATCACTAACTAACCTTGAAAGTCGGACCATTTGCCCTTTAATCACCCCTTTCCTTTGATGGTAGGGGTGACAACTGTTAAAGTGTAACATAGAGTTAGAAAAACTTGGTTTTCTGTAGATGTTACTTGCAAGCTTCCCCTCTTGTTTGGAAATACAGATGTCCAAATAATTAATTGACATTTCATTCCGCTTGTATGTAAATCTAAAAAAACTCAGTTGCTTGGTTAATATGTGCCATAAATTTAATAACCTCACTCTCACTACCCTTCCAAAGGATTAAGATGTCATCCAGGAACCTGTTGTACATCAAAATGTGTTGCCTAAAAACTGAAGACAGAATATAATGTTTTTCCCATGACAATAGGACCAGGTTGGCATAGACCGGGGCACAACGGGCCCCCATCGCCACACCCTTAATCTGTTGGTAAGTTTCTCCTTCAAATGTTAGGTAGTTGCTTGTCAAAATGAATCTCATGAATTCTAAACATATGTTAAGCCTCTCCAAGTCGAAGCTTGCACTACTCATTAAACTATCATTAAATAATTCCAACCCCTCAGTGTGAGGAATAGTTGAAAAAAGATTCACCACATCAATGGTTAAAAAACCATAGGATTCTACTTCCACTTCATTTACTGTTCTAAGCCTCTCCAGGCAGTGCCAGGAATCCTTTAAAATATGTGGTGTATCCAAAAGTGCCTTCTTACAAAATTGGTCCACAAAGGCCGCCATAGGTTCCGTCTTAGATCCCCTTGCCGAAACAATGGGTCTAAAAGATAAATGGTCAACACCCTTGTGGACTTTTGGGGATTCCAAACATCTTAGGTAGTATCGGGAATTTAACACTAAGAAAGTCGAATTCATCTTCATTAATAGCCCCTTGATACATTGCATCCAGAAGGTACAAATCAATCTTACTATAAGCCCTGTTTATTTCATTTCTTGACACTCTACTGTATGTACCTTCATCACCTAACATCTTCATCATAATACCATTATAGTCCATTTTGCTCATGATGACCATCCCACCCCCTTTATCAGGGCGCATACATCTGTAGTCATTGCTCATCGTTAATTCACAAATAACCTTTCTCTCATCAGTAGTTAGATTGTCCTGTGTCTGCTTTTGCTGTACACATAATCTTCGGAAATCACGTTCAACCATTTGTTCAAACACGTTGATATCTATATTGGTGGGGGGCATGAAAGTACTTTTCCTTTTCATGACAATGGTATCTGATGTAAAAGTTGGGTTGCCTGCCCTCACCCCTAGATTTGAAAAATACAGGTGAAGATTTAACTTCCTTGTATATAACTTTAAATTCACTAGTACCTGTGTTATATCCAATCTGTGGCTCGGGACAAAGCTAATACCCTTACTAAATAATTCAAAATGAGCTTTACTGATAACCATATCTGTATAGTTATAAATCATAAATCCCCCACTTTTTAGCACTTCGTGTTTCATTACTGGTTCCTCTTCCCCTTCGATAGAATATGACAGTGTAGAACATTCCTGTTTGTGAATCCCAATATCACCACCTAACTCCTTACTTTTACATGAAACATTCGTTTCAGACCAAATACATAATTCACACTCATGTTGTTCAACGTTATTGAAATCTGTTAAGTTGCAAGTACCTTCAGACCACTGTAAATGTCTATCCCTATCTAAAACACCATAAATTTCTTCACTGTGTTGCTCACAAACCATAAGTTTCTCATTCATACCACACTCAACCATACTTCTGTTACAGTCGTAAAATGCAGTGAATCCTAAGTTAAAGCATATGTTAAAATCATCAAAAATGTCATTTTTGCTGGTAAGTCTGTCCATTAATACCACCGATTTCCTCTCCTCGGTGAATAATTGTCCACTGCATTCCTCAATTGAGGCCTCCTGTCGAGAAGCCTCTTGGACCTGCGTGGATAGCTCTCGGTCTCTAAAAAAACAGCATCCCCATCCTCTGTACTAGATGTTGTCATAAAGTCCAGCACACTTTCTGTAACTACCAGAGATGGACCAGCAGTTCCCATTTTTAAGTCTTTTCTACCCGGAGGATATGCTAGCTTCATTTTATATTCATTAGTATCCCTGATCAATTTCTTGTGTTTTGTTGCCCTACTTTTAGACACAAACATTTCAACGTTTTTGATCACTATTTCAAAGTTGCTCTTATAATCAAAAAACAGTAAATCTGTTGTTATACTCCTATGTAACATGTTAATTTCTTCCTTAAGTTTGAACAGTTTAACGTTGTTGTTGCGTATTATAATGTCTAGCAATTGCATACCTGTTTGATCGAATAGGGTGACCAGTTCGTTGAAGCTATCTGAATCAATATCAACCCCCATGGGTAACCTCCAGACTCGAAGCCCTCTAGGGACCTGTTTCATTTCTTTAGATTTTGTTAAGAAAGAGTTGTCTAACTGCATGGCTCTGTATCTCCTACAGAGTTTTTCATATTTATAAATCTGCTCACGTAGGGTAAGCGGGTAGTGCTCATTTCCACTGCCGTCGGTATCAATCACTTCCGGTGCTTCCGGATGACTATCGAAATTCGGCGCCTCAAACCAGGAGTTTAAATCATGAATGCGAGTAGTACCCATCGATGGCACAAGCCGCTCAGGTCCCTCCGAGTCTCCTCTCCTTGTGCCGGCTTCATTATTGTTGGTTAATGCACCACTGTATGTTTTAGAATTGTTGGAATGTGTTACCCTTTGTCCTGGAGTAACACCTTCAATTGAGTGCAAAGTGAATAATCTCTCTTCCGAATCTGTCGGGCTGACCACAATGTCATTCCTCTGGGTTTGTGCTTCTCCATACACTCTGGCCAATTTACCGATCACATTCGTCAATTCTTTCAGAATTTCCTCCATGCCAAGTGTCACGACCTCCAAAAATTGCTGAGTAGTATATACACACAAAACCAAGATAAAGGAAACCAAGGTCAGGATCCACAACTATTAAAGGAAACAAATTCCAACACAGCAGATTCAGGATGCAGGAACACCAACGCACAAAGGTTAAACTCTTTTATTTCAGCGAAAAAACACACAGACTGAGCGCTTTCACCAGTCAAGCTGGTATCATCAGAGTCTGTTGAAACATCCATTCATTCATACTTAAATACCAAACCATAAACCATGACTCACACAATTAATTAATTAACTGCTCCATTGATTCCTTAAAGAAATAGCCCTCATTTTGGTGAAGGCAAAAGCACATGAAATCAATAAACTGTTATATGAAAAAAAATTATTATATATGATAAAAAACTAAAAAAACAAAAAAAAACTGTAATGTTGTTACTATTATTCTAAATATATACATACATACACCTACATAATAATAAATTAGCAAAATATTAATAATAAAATTATAAAATATTCTAATACAATATAATGCTCTCATTCACATGATTAGGTCTGAATGGTACTTGTTATTATCACCATCTTTCTATTCTAATATATATGTGACCTTATCTACAGTACCCACCCAAATCTATTTAACAATATAAGAAATATATTCCTACTTCATTTGACTATTTCAATGAATACATAATAAATATATTCATTAATTAATTTGATTAATAAAATTCTTTACAATACATTTACTGTGACAAAATTCAATGCATCAATATTAAATATTGAATGGTTGGTGAAATGTGCCAACTAAGGCACATCATATTATGCTAGCCCTTAACTTCAAATGTGGTTTTAGAGAAATATGGTCATTAATACCAGGGAATCTGGTGGCATTTAATCTCATCTGCCACTCAGATTCTAAAACTGCTACCCGGTTGTTAATGTCACCAGGGGTAAAAGGCATCACCCTGTCTATAATGAAAAACAAAAATTTGTTAAAGTTGACACACACCCTACTATGCAAAAACAAGGCGTTGTGCACGTCCTTATTTTTTATATTTCTGATGTGCTCACAAATTCTTTCTCTTAGCTTACGGGTAGTCATGCCAATATAGTAAGCATCACAGGAAGCACACAATGCTATATACACACAGTTCTTTGTGTTGCAGTTGCATAAACCAGGGCATGCCAATGTACGTCCAAAACCAACTACGCATGTATAACTCCCTTCAGCAATGAATCTACAGGCACTGCAATTGCCACATTTACTCATCCTAGATCTACTATGACATTTACTCTCCCTTTCCAAAATGTCTTTGATGTTACTTCCTCTACTAAAAACTATTTTTGGACTCCCCCCCAGCAACTTTCTTGTTTGTTCATTAATACAATGATCCCAATTAATCCTTATACTATTACAAAATTCATTGGCCATATCGTTGAACTTTAAAACAAAGGTAAGGCCGTCTCTTTCAAGATTTGCCCCTTCCTTATTTTTTCTTTGTACTGATGTCATGTTATCCAAACCCTCGAGTATAGGAATGTACAAAGTCTTTCTTTTCCTGTATATCTCCTTTTTTGTTTTCAATAATAAATTCAGGGGATATCCTCTCTCCATAAATAAACCTATCAAAGTGTACATCTCCTTTTTGAACGAGTCATCATCACTAACTAACCTTGAAAGTTGGACCATTTGCCCTTTAATCACCCCTTTCCTTTGATGGTAGGGGTGACAACTGTTAAAGTGTAACATAGAGTTAGAAAAACTTGGTTTTCTGTAGATGTTACTTGCAAGCTTCCCCTCTTGTTTGGAAATACAGATGTCCAAATAATTAATTGACATTTCATTCCACGTGTATGTAAATCTAAAAAACTCAGTTGCTTGGTTAATAAGTGCCATAAATTCAATAACCTAACTCTCACTACCCTTCCAAAGGATTAAGATGTCATCCAGGAACCTGTTGTACATCAAAATGTGTTGCCTAAAAACTGAAGACAGAATATAACGTTTTTCCCATGACAATAGGACCAGGTTGGCATAGACCGGGGCACAACGGGCCCCCATCGCCACACCCTTAATCTGTTGGTAAGTTTCTCCTTCAAATGTTAGGTAGTTGCTTGTCAAAATGAATCTCATGAATTCTAAACATATGTTAAGCCTCTCCAAGTCGAAGCTTGCACTACTCATTAAACTATCATTAAATAATTCCAACCCCTCAGTGTGAGGAATAGTTGAAAAAAGATTCACCACATCAATGGTTAAAAAAACATAGGATTCTACTTCCACTTCATTTACTGTTCTAAGCCTCTACAGGCAGTGCCAGGAATCCTTTAAAATATGTGGTGTATCCAAAAGTGCCTTCTTACAAAATTGGTCCACAAAGGCCGCCATAGGTTCCGTCTTAGATCCCCTTGCCGAAACAATGGGTCTAAAAGATAAATGGTCAACACCCTTGTGGACTTTGGGGATTCCAAACATCTTAGGTAGTATCGGGAATTTAACACTAAGAAAGTTGAATTCATCTTCATTAATAGCCCCTTGATACATTGCATCCAGAAGGTACAAATCAATCTTACTATAAGCCCTGTTTATTTCATTTCTTGACACTCTACTGTATGTACCTTCATCACCTAACATCTTCATCATAATACCATTATAGTCCATTTTGCTCATGATGACCATCCCACCCCCTTTATCAGAGTGCATACATCTGTAGTCATTGCTCATCGTTAATTCACAAATAACCTTTCTCTCATCAGTAGTTAGATTGTCCTGTGTCTGCTTTTGCTGTACACATAATCTTCTGAAATCACGTTCAACCATTTGTTCAAACACGTTGATATCTATATTGGTGGGGGGCATGAAAGTACTTTTCCTTTTCATGACAATATTTCCACCATGCACATTCAAAATATGTTCAGTGACTGAACTTCTTAAATTCCCATTCTGAAAATCCCTAAGATGTTCTAAAATCCTATTTTTTACAGCCCTTTTAGTCTGCCCTATATACCATTTAGTTTCAACACAATTACAACCAATAGCATATACTACAGCACGAGTGGCAATTAAACTTCCCCTTACATACATATTTTCTGCCATTGATTAGTGCTCCTGAGATGTTCTTAACATGAGCACAAACTTTAGAATGGCCACAAGAAAACATGTCAAATGATTCTTGTTGAACACCACACTGAGCCATATTCAGAAGTTCCTTCAAATTTGCATAACATCCGCATGAGAATCTGACATATTTAGGGAATAACCTTCCCACTTGAGCATCCTCACATATTACGTGCCAAGATTCCAAAATAATTTTCCTCATTTTTTCAGAGAACCCAGAGTATTTGGAAACAAAAATAATTTCCCTATCCTCCTGATTACCCAAACTACCATTGGCATATTTCCTTCTACCACCCCTCAAAGTATGTTTATTACTTGAAACTTCACCTAAAGCCTTACTTTCTTTTTGCTCAGCCTTTAGTTAAGAGGGGGTGATGTAGATAGAAAGTTGTTAGATTTGGAGAGCAAGTTCATTTCAAATAAGAGGACACTTTCACCCAGGGGCCTTTATTTGGACGTGAATTTAGTGTATTAAGTGTAAAGTTAAGGTATCACATAATGTTGGCTTCACTGTTCTCTCTTTTTCATTGATTTTGTAAGGTTCTGTAATAAATTGCAGTTTTGATAGCTTGTTTAAGTAATAATTTAAATAATTTAAAATATTAAATAGTACATGTTAACATTTTGGGATGATGTTAATTGAAATCAATTGTAATTAATTGAATGTAATTAAATGAAATGAACAAATGGTTTAGGTTTTTTTGAAATGTATTTAAGATGGCCGTTTTTTGGATTAGTTGTCCAATGAAGGCAAACAGCCAAGGTACCAGATCTATGTATTAAAGGATATTATTCAGCTTTTCTCTGCTCCGGTGGTGTTTTTTCCACTATCAAATCATTATCACTCTACTCGGTATCGTACAGATTGCTCAGGAGTGATCTGTGTCTTGCCTACAAGGCAATCTTGGATCTTGCCCTACTAGAGATGCTCCATATCCGTAAGTCTAACTCTTCATGCACTACCCGCACAAAAGGACTGAATCTAATATGCGACATCAAGAAAACCTGCAGGAGAGACAGATTTGTCACCCAGAGGCTGCCCTGTCTCTGGAATAGACTTCCCATACATGTCAAACAAAACACCTCACTGACCCTCTTCAAGTGCAACCTTGATGAGTGGATGGGAAACCACAAATTTGTCCCAGAGGTTCCACCTTTGTCCCTCATTGACAAGGATGACAGGTGCTGACTGAGGTTTCTTCTTAGGGATAATCTCTTGACAAGGCTTGTAAAGGCCCCAGGGCCATTAGCCTAGTAACCTCATATGATCCTAGGATCTTACTTCCTCATGAAGAGACTGGAGCCTAAGCCAAGAGAACCTCCACAGAACAGAATCAGTAGCAGCTGCTCTGGAGAAAGCATCAGCTATATTATAGCTGCTTTTAATAGAATGTTTAGCTACCTGAAAAGTAGAACTGAGTAAAGAAACAGCAGAAAACTTGCTTTCAGGATCAGGCATATTAGACAAACATTTATGAAAGTCCACCAGCAATGATAATTAATACCTGAGCATATGTGTTTGATAATTAAAGCATGAAAAGCCAGAGTAAAAGACATGTATACTTTTCCTACCATACCCATCAATAGCCTTAATATCATTATCATTTGGGAGAATATTTGAAAAAAGGAAGGAGTTTAGTAAGTTTATCATATTTTAGGGAAATGACAGCAGGGTCAGGAGAAGGATTTTTATACAAAAACTTAAGGGAGTCTGGTACTTTATAAAATCTGTTAGACTTCTTACTCAAATATTTATGAAGATATAAAGAATATAACAATTCATAATAGAAAAAAGAAAAATATAAACTTTTTTAACAACGTAACTACACTAATGAAAAAAATTCATAACAGTAAATTAAAAATAAAATAAAACTATTTACATAGGTGTCTACAAAACACTTATTGATCATTCAAATTAGAATTCTATTTAATGTTGTATTGTATTAAATTTTCCCAAATATCTCTATAACTTTTAAGCAGGAGTTATGATATGAAGTGACTTTATCAGTTCTGATCTTTATTGTAGATAATTCCAGTTGAGGAACATTAATTGCAATATTCTTGAATTATTTAAATGAAGAAGAAGTCTCACTTTTCCAACTCATAGTAATTACTTTATATGCAATAGCCAATAAACTCCATAAAAATGAATATTTTGATCTGGCAACACATTTATGTATTGGAACAAAATTAAAGATTTAGTTAACTGAAATTTGTCACTAAAACAATTTTTAAGAAAAAAATCAATTTTCCCCAAAATGGCTTAAGCAATATAGAATCATAAAACATATGTTGTCAATCCAATTTTAATTTGAATTTAGATTTCCAACCCCCCCCAAATCCAGCTTAAACATTAATTCCTTTTGATGAGGAGTAATAAAAATATTATGCATAAATTTCCAAGAATATAGTTTCCATTGCAGCACAAGAATTGTTTATTTTGAAGAAATTACTTTTTATCATCTTCACTAGGAAGCTGTTTATTAATTAATCTATAATACTCCCAAAAATGTTCTTTATAATATGATTTTGTATTTTTGAATATTTTATGTACTTTGGATAGGTATGCTTTTTCTATTACAATTTGGTTTCCTATGGTAATTATAAAGTCTATAAATTTGGAACAGTATCATTGATAAATATATGCATTAAATCTAGTTTGTTAAAAATAAATTCCCTTAAAGTTTGTATTTCTAACCACATTTCTATATTTATATCTTATTTGCTCAATATTTAATCCACATGGACAACTTTTTTTCAGAATTCATTAACTGATGCCAATATATTATCCCCCCCCCCCCCCGAGTGCAATCATTTTTGAGACATTAATAGTGCTAATGTTATTTTGTGTACAGGCTATAGGATACAATAGAAATGACCGCACACTAAATCCTAGATTTTTTTCAAACAATTTTTAAATATATTTAATGTACTACTCATATATTTAGAACATATAGACCTATTTTATTCTCCAAAATATATTCCCTTACCAACCAGAGACCATTATTGGAAAATATTCTACTATATTGAACTGCTAATGAGTTATTTGAGTTTAACCAAATTAATTCTTGTATTAGTTCCACTTAGTAGAATATTTAGAATTTAACCATAACATTATTATTTTAATAATGTATACATTTCTATATCTGGAAGGCAAATTCCACCTATTATCTAATCTTTTAGATGATGATTTAGTTCTATTCTAGGTTTATTGGTGTGCCATAAAAAGTTCAACATTAGTTTATTAAATTGATGTATACAGTATTTAGAAAGAAGAATAGAAATTGTTTGTATAAAGTATAATATTTTTGGAAAAATAATTATTTTAATTACAAAAAAAATATATATTCCACTGTAAAGAAAAAGTTATTACATTTCGCCATAAGATGTTTTATTTTGTTTAAAATAGTAGTATAATTAATTATTGATATTCCATTAATATCATTTGATAAAATAACCCTTAAGTACTCAATTTTATCATCTAGAACTATGTATTTAGAAAATGTCTTAATCATAGTATGTTTTTTTTTTTTTACAATTTAAAAGTAATATCTTAGTTTTATTGTCATTGCATTTAAGGGCAGAAATCCTTTGAAAAAGCTCCATTATTCAAATAAAACTTGCAACAGGCTACCATAATCATACAAAGTTAATAAAATATAATTAGCAAACAATTGAATTTTAGAATTCAAATGATTACTGAATTGTATACCTTTGATGTTAGCATTTGATATGATACAATTGTCAAATGGTACTATGAGGAGGGCAAATAATAATGGTGACAATGGACACCCTTGCTTAGTACCCTTAGTAATTGTAATTGGCCTAGAAGTATATGATTCATTTGTTATATAAGCTAAAGAACTTTCATATAACAATCTAATTAATTGTATAAAATCACGTGAAAAACATATTCATCTAAAGCCATCAGGAAATAATCCCAACAAATTGAATGAAAGGTGCTACTGATGTCTAAACTCATTAGAGTATTATTGACATAGTCAATTGTTGTAAGCATTATTTTACTATTGTCATATGAGTTTCTATTTAATATGGAACCAGTTTGATCTTCATCAATCGGCAAAGATAGAAATGATTTAATTCTATTAGCATGTATTGCCATAAAATCTTATAATCAACATTTAATAGGGAAATTGAAACAAACCAAAATTTAATAGGGAAATTGGTCTATAAGATGAACATTAGTTTCCATCTTTATCCGACTTTAAAATTGGAGAAATCAGAGTATATTTCCAAGATGGTAGGATATGTTTAGCTTCTTTAACTAATTTATTTATTTAGTTGACATTTGTTGACTGGATTAATTTGGCTGGGAAGATGCCCATTTTCAGCAGAGACCCAAAGAGAAAAGCTACAAAAAGCAATATATACAGTTAATTATAGAAAATGGTGAAAGTGCAGTAAAACAGTAATCTCATCCAGATTATAACACATACAATAGTTACATTAAAAATTGTAGTTGCATATTGCACATACATATAAGGCATCATTCTACAGATGTAAGGTATCCTCATTATACACATGTTCAGTTACAGTGATAGGATACAGTGGTTATATTAGGCACAGTGTGTTTCATCTTATATATAGTCACAGTACAGTACAATACTGAAGGTTTAGGAAAAATGTGATGACTTCTTGACTGAAGAGATTATTGTATAGTCTGTCCTATGACGCAAGAAGAGGATGAGAGAAGGAGGGTTAGTAGAGAGTAGAAGGGAGAGACTGGAAGGAGGGTAGGTTGATAGATGAAAGGAGGGAAGGAGGATATCTAAGTTGGGTCGGTGCAAGATCAAGTCCAAGATTTGAATAGATAGTCTTTTAATTTTTTTGTAAACAGTTTGTGTTAGTAATTAATCTTACATGTTGGGGCAGTCTTTTTCCAAGCATTTGCGACAGAGTGGTTATAGAGTGGTTTGATGATGGTTTTGTTTGGTTTGTATATCTGATGGGCAATTTAACCATAAAATTACTGTCTTAATAATGGATGATAAAGTATACACTCTGCTAATGTAAACACTCTTAACAATATTGCCAGAGGTTCCTTAGGTAATAGTTTATACATCTCAGGAATGACACCGTCAATTCCAGGAGCTTTGTTTAATTTTAATTTGTTAATTTGAAATTTAAGTTCAGACATTAAAATAAGCTTATCTATTAATTTTATCTGATCTTCTATTAGTTTATTTTTGATATGTTTCATAAAAAACTATTTTGTTATACTTTGTGGTTGTATTACTGGGTTACACAGATTAATTGAATTAAAATGTATTTTAATGCCTCTAGATTATCTTCTAAATCTGAAACTTGTTTTTTTAGTTCAAGAAATTTAAACTTCCTTTCTCTGATTAGATTTAATAATCTTCATCATTCTATTTGCTAATCTATGCTGCCTTTTAAGATTCATAGAATAGGAACAACTTTTAATATTCTATAAGTTAATCATAGTTTTATGATGCAATGTCTCTAAATATTTTTTATCACATCAAGTTCTTTTATTAAACTGTTATTACCTTTTTGAACATCCATTTTAAGTTTATCTACTTTCATTTGTAGGTATAATAATTATTTTTCACATTGTTTTTTTCTTATTAATATAACAAGATAGAATTTTACCATATCAATATGATTTCAAAGACTCCAACACATAAATCTCAGATATATCTTCAATTAAATTCACATGTATGAAGGATTGAATTTCCTTGTTAAAAAAATCCTTAAAATCTTTCAGGTTAGTTACATAAGATGCAATTCTACTAATAGAATTTTTTTAGCATTCATTTTCAATTCAAATGTAATTGCATTAGGATCAGATAATGGACATGAGATCTGCTATACTTGTTGAGGGATGGAACTTTGTTCAAAGAGTTCATTGAAGCCATGAGAAAGGTATCATTCAAAGCCTCAAGTACCAGAGAGATAGCAGAATGTTTTTGGACTCCCATGTACATCAGTACAGTCATAGTATATTTTTTATTTGCCTCTCCATTGAAAATGTTATATCATCTTAAGTACTGTATCTCCAAAGGAATGGTCCCCCAGAGGAGAATCAGGAGACATTTTATACTCTTCCTCAGTCTTATACCCCACAGGAGAATGAGTCTGAGAACAGTAAGCCAAGGAATTCACCTCAGAATCCAAATCTTCTTCCCCGAAGAAGAACTTCTGTTTCCTTGGAGGGGAATACGTGGAAAGGGGGAGTAAAAAAGTACTGTCAGGGAATAACAGACACCAAATGCCTATGCAGTCCATGAGAAAATTCATATCACTCCTTCCATGGATCCCTGTCAGCAAGAGGGAAGGAGACAGATGCTTAGTCTTCTTCTTTCTTTAAAGGATGAGGAGCTTGAGCATAGCAAGGAGGCTCCAAAGTGACATACCTCGATTACGTAACTCAGTACTTCCTCTCAGAAAAGAATCTGTGGAATGTTGTCAGGTCCCTCTGAAATAATTAGTCTTTGCTCCCCATTTGCATCAGAGGCAGTCATCATCAGTCAGAATGGACTTGTTAAGAAGTAGTGCCTTATCAGCCTCTGGATTAGTCATGACAGAGGGAATAGCCAAATCATCCAGTCTGTCTGAGGACTCATCAGGGGAAATAATGGTGATGCCTGGGTCTGACCAGATAGCGGAAGCATTTTGTCCTTTTAAGATTCTGTTTTTGACTGATTTGTGACATCTGAGATATAAGAGTTAGTATTCATTTTAACTTGCATGAGTTCTTTGAATCTCTGATTTTCCAAGTAAATCTTAAGTGAAGACAAACAGATCCAGAATGTCTTAAGGAGAAAGAATTGACAAAAAGAACAATTTATATAATTATGACTGGCTTCAAGGCAAAAAAGATAATTTAGTATGGCTGACCCTGTAAGGTATTTGTCTCTCACAATCAAATGACCCTTTCTTAGATGACATAAAAAAGGTTTAATACCCAACAGGGATACTTAACTGCCCAAGACAAGTGGCACCGGTAATGTCTGTATGTCTGTAAGGCCAACAAAGAAATGTAGGTTCAGTGTTTAGGCTGGCAGCAAGAATATTTTGAGGTTCTTTGTGCCCATACATCCTTATGTGCAACATCACATTGGCATGTCCAAATGTCCACACAAGGCAGAGTACAGAAATTAGTAATACGTTCATAAATCAACAGTTCACAAGGAGTATAGCAGGAGATTATTACAACTACCAAATACCAATACATATTGTAGCAGCTGCTTAGGCAATGGGACCATTCTTTTAGATGTAGATGGAACAGAGAGTTCTGTTGAGCCCTGGATACCGAATTAACAACTAAGCAACCTTGATATCCACTGCACCTTGTTCTGGCTAAGATGAAGGTGGCTATTTTACTTTGGAGTAACACAGGATGTTCTTGATTTTTTCAGTCTTCTGGATTTGACTGAAAATCTTTTGATGTATCAAGTTCTGAGAAGATGTTCTGTATTCAGAATGTTTGTATCATGAAATTATGTATGGAAAAAACATAAAGTATTTTTTTAATTATAACTGATACAAGTGAAAGGATCAAAAATAAAGTAGCCATCACAGCCAAAGTTCATTCAACACAAAAACAAACCTAGAATAAAACAGAAGAATGATTAACACAGCTGAACTAAAAGTAGTAGTAATTTATTAAACACCGTTTAAACACAATAAGCGCTTTCATGCATAAGCACTTCTTCAGATTGAATAACCATAAAACGCAAACTTCCTTAAATACAATTTCATAATTACAACCATCAAATAAAATAAATGACACCTATAAAATACTTACTTGCCATGCCAACAACCTAATACTTAATCCTACATATCTTCAAATAAGGTCTAAGTGATATTTTCATTCAAGTCAAACCCCCTGTCAGCTTGCAAAATGATGATCCATTCCAACTCATAATTTTTAGTTTTGTTAATCATGCATCTATAGCTGATGTTCTTACTTGTAAACTGAAGTACCTTAAATAAAAAACTATGATTAGCATTAGATTTGATATACAGTACTTATTCAATGTATTTTACTAACACCTCTTCTTATTTCACCTATGTGTTCCAAAACTCTTTCATTCAAGCTCCAATTAGTCATGCCAACTTAAAAACAGACATTTTTTCCAGGTTACCAAATACATTAAATTTCTGCTCCTGTAATCTACATAGAATTTAAATTCATATCTGATAGTGGTGGGGTGTACAAAATAAGGAGCATCAGAAATGTAACAGCAAGCTTTACAACAATGATGGGGGTATGTACCAGTTTGTTTTGATGAAATATGTGGCTCAAACATAAGATTATTCCAATAGGAAAGTCTTTGCTTTAACTTTTTTGCATTTTTAAAGTAAAACTTAGGTTGGTCCCCTATAATCTTTTTTATACCTTCATCAGCCAATAAGATCATCCAATTTCTTTTAATGATGCTACACATGTCATTAATGTTGTTAGAATAAGTAAATCCAATTCATAAGTATCTGGAGGCCTGATGTAATGTTTTCTTATTCTTATTCACACTATCAGAATAATAAGGTCTCCCTTGTGTTTATCACAACCCCTTAACATGATTCAAAGTATCACCAAGTTCTTTGCATCCATAACCTCTCTCATAAAATCCATTACTAAGGGATTCATGTTTTTCATTCAGCCTCGTATGATTAGTATATATTCTCGAGGTTCTTAAAAATTGCCCTTTTAGTACATTGTGATATGTTTAATTCAGATGTATGCTGTTCCTATGTAATTTACTATTTCGCCAGCATGATTTCCTAAATATTTTTGTTTCTGGCCCCACACTAAGATTTTTTGACATACGAACATCTGAAAAATCAATGGATATACTGGAAGCAAAAACAGTGAATCTAAGAAACTCCATAGTGCCATTAAGCCAGCGCACAAAAACATTAAGCAATTCAGGAGAACCCTGCCATGAAATAAGACATCATCCATGAATCTGTAATGATATGATATTTTCAGAATATGTATTGGTGGCAAATATATACTCTGCCTCCCAAAAGGCCATTACCATATTGGTGTAGCTATTGACACATGCTGTGCCCATAGCTGCACCAAGAGTCTGCAGAAAAAAATAACCATCAAAGATAAAACCATTATTTTCCAATGCCATTTCTAATAATGTGCAGATTAGTACAATCTGATCATGTATATAATCGCTATTCATATGTAAAAAGCTTCTAAGAGCACCCAGCCCATACTCATTGGGTATAACAGGAAAAAGGGTAGTCATCTCCATTGTAACTAATATTAAGTTAGAACAATCATTTAGCACCTGAACATGTTCATAAAGCTTGTTCAAGAAATCTACTGTGTCTCCTAGCACAGCTGATGCTTTTCAAGGACTGGTTTGAGTTTATCCCCTACATGATTTCAGTTAACCAGCCTTATCCTGTGACAGTTGGCCTCATTGGTGATTCCAAACTATTCTTATGGATCTTGGGAGGGCCTTTATTACTGGTGTCACTGGATTATCTGTTAAAAAGTATTTATATAAGTTATATGACACCAGACCAATCATTAAGATATCATAAAGTTCTCTTAGAACCTTTTTAATAATATAAATTCTTCTTTTCGAGTCTATATGACTGTAAGTCTTGGCATCAGCTAACTGTTTATGCATACCATCAATGTAAAATTCAGTGTCCATTACAACCAATGATCTGCCTTTATCATCTGGTCAGATACATATAGATTCTTCAGACTGTAATTCTAATAAAGCTGCATACTGTTCTTTAGTGAGATAATAAAAATGCTTACCTCCTTGATTGGAGCATTGTAACATTTGTTGTAATTCAGATATTAGTGGTGGGGTGTACAAAATAAGGAGCATCAGAAATGTAAGAACATCAGAGGTTCCTACATTTCTGATGCTCCTTATTTTGTACACCCCACCACAAGTATCAGATATGAATTTAAATTCTATGCAGACTGCAAGAGCAGGAATTTAGTGTATTTGGCAACCTGCAAAAAATGTCATTGTTTTTATGTAGGGATGACTAATCGGATCTTGAATGAAAGAGTTTTGGAACACATAGGTGAAATAAGAAGAGATGTTACTACAAATGAATTGAATAGGCATAGCTAAGCTATTGTGATCATAGTTTTTTTTATTTTAGGTACTTCAGTTAACAAGTAAGAACATCAGAGGTGGATGCATGCTTAACAAAACTGAAAATAATGAGTTGAAATGGATTATAACTTTGCAAGATGACAGGGCATTCAGCTTGAATGAAAATACATTTCCTAAATCTTATTTGACGATACATAAGATTAAGCATTAGGTCATTGGCATGACAAATAATTGTTTTATAAGTGCTATTTATTTTATGGTTTTAATTATGAAATTGTATTTAAGAAAGTTTGCATTTTATGGTTATTCAGTCTGAAGAAGTGCCTATGCAAGAAAGCTTTTCATAGGTTGTTCATATGTTAGTACTAGGCTAACTGCCTTTGTGAGTCATTGTAAGCCTAGCCAATTATCCCTTGTGAGACTCAAACCCTGCACCTTGTGTTTGTAAGGCAAATACCTTAACCATTAGGCCACCCTACTGTGTTTAAATGGCATTTAATAAATTACTGCTACTTTTAGTTCAGCTGTGCTGATCGTTCTGTTTTATTCTACAAATGAAGGGATGCCAGTCTTTCCTGTGTGTGGCATGAGTAGGGGTGGTATGCATAGAGATAATACAATGTTTGCTCTGTTCCCAATTCACAGAAACTTATTGGGCATAAAAGAAGGATTAGTACAAAGGGACACCCTATCCCTGGGAAAACCAAAAAATGGAGTCATGGCCATAAGGGCTGGAGCACAGAATCTCTTTGAGCAGAAGTAAGAGCTGGCAACAAAACAGTCTTCCAGGTACAGTGTTGCAAAGAAGCAGAATCTGCAGACTCAAAAGGAGTCTGAGTCAATTTTTTCAAAACAAAATTAAGATCCCAAGGAGGAGGAATCAGTTTTCTTGGAGGCCTAATATGCAGGATGCCTTTAAGAAATTGTTTAACCTCAAAATGAAAAGTCAAAGGAGGATTCAAAGGAAGACAAGCAGATATGGCTGACAAATGGACTTTCACAGAAGAATAGGCCAGGCCAGACTGGAGCAAAAAAATGGGGTTCGAATTGGTGTCAAAGAAGTTCTTGGTAGTTGCATCCGTACATCCCTTTTATGCTCTATATTTTGTGTGGGGAGCATAAATGTGACGTACGGCACATAACAAGATCTTTAGGCTTTTGCATACTGGCTGAGCACTGGGCTGCCATGGGCTGGAGATGCCTTCTAAGTGGAATACTGCAACAATGACATAGAAGGACATCAAATATTCCTTTAAGGTACTCTCTTAGAAGGAAGACTGTGCTGTAGAACATTTCAACTGAAAAAAAAAGACTTAGTCCAAATCAACTAAGCTGAGTACCCTACAGGGATCAGTGTATTAAACAAGCTAACAGCCTACCCAATAATCAATCAGTGAAAGGCAGCCCACTCTGTATATTAATGCCATTTTTT
The DNA here is from genome assembly GCF_019279795.1 of Protopterus annectens. NCBI lineage: Eukaryota > Metazoa > Chordata > Ceratodontiformes > Protopteridae > Protopterus > Protopterus annectens. The sequence goes on from NC_056726.1 coordinate 1,910,595,550, forward strand.
TTGGAAGTGTGTCTGTTGTGTGTGTGTGTGTGTGTGTGTGTGTGTGTGTGTGTGTGTGTGTGTGTGTGTGTGTGTGTGTGTGTGTGTGTGTGTGTGTGTGTGTGTGTGTGTGTGTGTGTGTGTGTGTGTGTGTGTGTGTGTGTGTGTGTGTGTGTGTGTAAAGCTTTCTACATGGCCCACCTCATTAGTAAGGGTATGTCATCCAGGGACAAGGTGGTCATAACATCCCTGCAGTCTTCCCTTATAAGACCAATTATTGAATACAATGTCCCTTTCGGCATGTACCTCACAAAGCACATGCAGCAGCTGGAGAGAACACAGAGATTCCCCATCCAGAGAATCCAGGGCCTCAAACATCTACCCTACATAGACAGGCTAAAAGTCCTGCCTCTTGTGAGTCAGGCAGAAATTTTTCTTCCCACCCAGTTACTGTAGTGTTCTTAAACACCACTGTCTTTCTAGTTGCCTTCCCTTTATGTTAATTTGACCATATATCTAATTTCTCTCACTTTTTACTGGCTTGTGTGAGAAAGCACAAAATTATAATTTTGTGAAATCACTCCCCTTCAGCTATTTAAATTTATTGGCCATCCTACTGTATTCCATAGTACCAGAATACAAAAGAGACCACCCCCTTTCAATCTATCATGCTGTTTTAAAAATAGTGGCTTTCCACTAAAACTTAACTTTTTAGACAGATAAAACTCAAATTACCTAGTTTCAAATCTAACTTGTCAAGTGTACACTGCAGTGTTTAGGATAAACTATTTTTTTTGTCTTACCTTTAAGCATCCCTGTGACTAGCACTTGCTTTAAAACCTGCTGGAAAGTGCTAGGAAGCCTTAAACTGATACAAGCTTTAAACTCTCCTTGTTAATAAGGAGAAATTAATCGTAGGCACTAAACAGCCTATAATTGAAAAGTACGTTGTTAAGGTAAGGGAAAACAGCTACAAAAAAAAAGCACCAAACCAAGCATGTCCAAGGGTTAGCTTTCGGTGATTTCTCCTGTCCACCTGGTGAATCTGGGCATACTGGAGCAATGCAGCAATTGCCTCATGTACACAGACACCCCTCTCCTCCTGCCACCTATCACTACAACCTGCGAGAGATGCACTTACATAGCCAAACTGGAAGCAAAGCTCTCTCCATCAAAGATTGTGCTAAACAGTCAAGAGGAGAAGGTTAACAACCACACTACACCTCAAGCAACACATAGCCCTTCTAAACCCACATTACCAACACCCACACATGGCAACACTAAACCCACACATGTGGAGGCCCTTAACTGTAACTTTCCCAAGCAACAAGGACCTCTGAAGCCGAAGCACAAACAAACACCATTCACAACCAAAGGCAAGACAACGTACCCAACACTTTAGTCATAAGTGACTCTATAGTCAGGCACACTGATGTCCCACTCAACAGGCTAAACAAGGAGGAAATTACAGTCAGCTGCCTGTCGGGTGCCAGGATCTGTCACACATGCACTCAAGTCACTCCACAACAAGTACAAATATGACTCTGTCATTGTCCATGTTGGAGTGAATGACTTCAGACTTACCTCCCTGGACTACATGAAAAGAGACATGGAAGAGCTCTCGGATCATGTGGCCCAGGCAGGTATGACCCTAGCCCTGAGTAGCATCCTGCCTTCGCCTAGAATTATACCACAATATAAGGACAAAATGATTGACTTCAACAATTGGCTAAGCTTCTGGTGTCATTCAAAGTGGATCCAGTATCGGTCTGCTTGGGATGACATGATCGACAGACCGCAATGCTTTGCCAGAGATGGTCTGCACCTGTCACCCTTGGGATTCAGGTAACTGGCTAAGGCTCTTGCCACCCCTATAGTGCCTTTTTAGGCAAAGTTCAAAGGACAAAATCACCACCGTAACAGGTACAAGCATGCAAAATCTAAAGGTAATGCTACTCAATGCTAGAAGTCTAAACCTCAAAATGCACTCTCTCGAGGCACTCCTAAAAATGGAGAACATCGATATATGTGCAGTGACTGAGGCCTGGTTCAAGGCCCCAGAGAGCACCCCTGCAATACCAGGCTACAACACTTACCATACTTTTCGGCCACCAAACTAGGACTGAAGCACTAAAGGTGAAGGAGTGTCCGTATTCACCAAGGATATTCACAACACCAGGCTAGTTGCCCAACACAATGCGTCTGAAATTCTCCAGGTGCAACTAACAATAGGTAAGACTGCAATCCAAATTGTAGCTTGCTACAGATCCATCACCATGCCCCAAGATTCTCACTACACCTTTCTAAGCATACTGGAAAATATTAAGATACAACCAAACACCCTAATACTGGGTGATTTTGACTACCCTGCCATTAACTGGGAAAACTACTTGTGTACCAACACCTTTTCCCAATGGTTCTTGGAATTCATAAATTCCAACGCCCTGGATCAACTAATCCTTACTCCCACCAGGGACTCCAATATCCTAGACCTGGACATTACCAACATGGGAAATCAATGCTCCACACCTATTGTCACCCGCTCGTTGATCAGGTCTGACCATAAGCTAATCACCCTTGATATCCACATCCCAACCCCACCCCCCAGTAAGGAAACCTCCGTAAAAAACTTCTCCAAAGCCAACTTCATGTTACTCAAGTCAGAAGTGACAAATGTCATGACACCCATGCAGGCGGGAACTGAAATTTCGGCTGCTGAATCCTACACAAAGGCACTGTATGAGCACATCCACTCATGCATGAATTGTGCCATCCCCAAAAGAACCAATATGCTCTCCTCCAAAAAATGGAAGCCAATCTGGTGGTCCCTTGCCATAAACAAACTTTACAACAAAAGGAAGAAACTGTTGCAGAAAGGAGGAAAATCCCAGGAAGCAAAAAACTCCCTTACCAGCCTCAGTAAGAAGCTGAGATCCCTCATAAAATCCTCCAAAGCAAGTTACGAAAATAAAATTGCCAAAGATTCCAAAGACAACCACAAGGCATTCTATAGCTATGTCAAGAATCTAAATGGCAATGCTCAGATCTGCTCTTAGCTACAACAGAATGGCATTAAATATACTGATCCCAAGGATATTGCCAATATCCTGGCAGATCGATTCAGTGCAAACTGCATCCCCCTCTCACCCGCTAAAGGCCCATCTCAATACTGAAAGATTGCCAAATTCTGGTAATAACGGCCACACAGGTGAAAAACGCACTCTCCAAAGCTAAGAATACAGCATCCATGGGACCAGACGACATCCCAGGCTGTGTACATGAACTACAAAATGAATTGGCACCTCAACTAAGTGTCATGTTTAATCACAGCCTCACCTCAGGTTTCATGCCCACTGAGTGGTGCTCAGCTACAGTTATCCCACTCCACAAGGGGGGGATCCACCTTGGATCCCGGGAACTACTGCCCCATCATTCTGACGAGCCAGATCTGCAAGGCCATGGAACGTATTATAATGGAACGTATAAATAAAGACACTGGCAACCTTCAAACACTGGACCCCACACAGTTTAGGTTAGTGAAGGGCCGATTTGGTCTCCTGAACCTGATTGGCTTCTTTGAATCAGTCTCCAGAGTCGTGGACAAGGGTAAGGTTGTTCACACAGCCTAGCTGGACCTTGCCAAGGCCTTCAACACCATACCCCACTCTGGAATCATGGATAAACTTACTAAGCTGGGCATTAATCCCTATGTCACTCGATGGGTTGCCAACTGGCTTACTGACAAAACCCAAACTGTAAAAGTAGCCAACTCCAAATCCGGCTCCAGACAAGTGACAAGTGGAGTACATCAGGGTTCAGTCCTGGGACCACTCTTGTTTGGCATCTACTTCTCTGAAGTACAGGCCAACACTAAGGGACTCTGGCTAACAAAGTTTGCAAATGACTGCAAACTGGGAGCCATTATTGTATCCCCAAATGATGTGGATATTCTACAAAAGGGCCTTACAGAAAGAGATGCTTGGTGCCAGAGCCATAGGCCCAAGCTCAATGCCAAGAAATATATAGTTATGCCTTTTGGGAAAAAACATGTACCCATAAATTACCACATAGGTGGCAGTACACTAAACATTGAAAGTGTGATAAGAGACTTAGGGACACAGGTGGACAGTGGTCTCACCTTCGATCTCCACTTCACCACAACAGTCAGGAAATTCTTCTAAGTGGTACACCTCATCACTAAGGGCTTTTCATCCAGAAAAAGGGAGGTCATTGTCCCACTGTACTCATCCCTCATTAGACCCATTATAGAATACAATGCCCCATTTGGTATGTACCTCTCAAGACATCTGCAACAACTGGAAAGGCCGCAGAAATACCTCACTAAAAGTATCACAGGCCTAAAGCAGATGCCCTATGCTGACTGTCTAAAAAAGCTCCACCTATACTCTGTCGCATATCTTCTACTTATAGGTGATCTCTGCTTAACATACAGGGTCATGTCAAACCCAGAGCTGTTGGCATGCTACACTTAAAGAAATTCCAATCCCTCAGAGACACGTGCTCCAGGGATCTAAACTTTATCATCACAATGAACAAAACATGCTGGAGGGATAGGCTCCTGACCCAGAGACTCCCCAGACTCTGGAATAGACTGCCCATACATGTCAAGCAGAGTGCCTCTTTGGTCCTCTTCAAAATGAACCTTGATGATTGGATGGGAGATAGGAAATTCACCCCGGGGATCACGTTAGTCACCCTGTTAGACAGGGGTCCAGGGAAGTAAATACTGTGGGAAGAAATAACCAGGGAATTGTAATGGCTAGGCTTGTATAGGCCCTATGGTCGATAGCCTAGTACCAACCTATGAACCTATGAACCCTGTCCCTCTACTCAGTCTCCTACAGACTCCTCAGAGGTGACCTCTGTCTAGCATACAAAGCAATGTCCAACTCTGCCATGATGGGACTGCTGCATATCAGCAAGTCATCTCCACTCAAGTAACCCACACAAGAGACCTCAATTTGGTCTGTGACATCAATAGGTCTTTTTGACGGGGCAGATTTGTGTCCCAGAAACTCCCCTTTGTGTGGAATAAACTCCCTGTCCACGTAAAGCAAAGTACCTCATTAAACCTTTTTAATCGTAACCTGGATTACTAGATGGGGAACAGAAAATACACCCCTGGGATTCCACCTATGTCCCTGCTGGACAGTGGCATAGAGTGCTGACTTGTTGGAATATGGGCTAAATTCTTGGCTAGGCTTGTAAGGGCCTCAGGGCCAATAGCCTAGTAACTTCCTATGATCCTATGATACTGTGTGTGTGTGTGTGTGTGTGTGTGTGTGTGTGTGTGTGTGTGTGTGTGTGTGTGTGTGTGTGTGTGTGTGTGTGTGTGCACGACAGGGTTCCATAACTCTCAACTGTCCAAATTTTCATAGAATGTCCAGATTTTTGCCTTACTGTCTGTTCTTCATAAAATGTGTGGTGTTCTGGCAAATCACTAAGGACTGAAGTGACTAAACAGCGAAATACATTTAAGTTTCAGACTTAACATCCTTTAGAAAATGCACACTAATTCAAAACCTGTTATTCTAGCACCTTTCTAAGTTTATAGGCACAATATTTAAAATCTGTCCCTGATTTTGGGCCTTCCTCCCATTATTTTTGGCTTTGCCCAGTGGTTTTGGACTTAGACACTGAGTCATATTTGGGGGGGGGGGTGCCTCCCAGGATAAGATCAGGTTGGAAAAGGAACCCTAAGCTAACACGATTCAGTACTGTCTGGTACAGTTCTCGACCAGTGATTTGCTATAGCAAAAACATGACTCATTCAAATACTAACATAAATATATAGGGTATAGTATTCACTGAAATTGTAGGTGCTAAACAAGCACTCCCCTTCATGCTTTAACTCACCTTAAAGAAAACTTGTGATCTCTAATTTACCTGACACTTTAAAGTGCTACTATTTTACTAGAATTTCTGTATCTAGCTTAGATCTCAGAGCATTGCTTCAAAATTATATATTTCTTAGTTTATTTGCAGTTGTATTACTGGATAGCACTAAGATATAGTTTATCCAGGGCAATACTGGAGTGGTTATGCCTCATACTACCATGTTCATTGCAGTTTAAAACTGAAAGTGCACAGAAGCAAGCATCTGAATAGTGAGATTACATATCATAAAGGAGATGTAAGAAAGTCAGGCAATGTTCTGCAGCCATGTACCTGAATTACAAAGGTATTTTCGGAAAGACAAAGTGATACACTAGTGAGAAAATAATATGCATCACTTTATATCAACAACAAAGGCAGATGGAATATCAGTATTACTTGATAGGTTATATAAACAAAGTCATATAAATTTTTCTGGCACCAAAACATGGACATTAAACCGCACACTATATAGAATCTCTAAATAATTTATATGAAATGGATGAGCTGCAAGGGTCTTGGGTAGGCCATTATGCACTAGTCAAACAGTCTTGCAAGTGGTGTGTGACACAGCATGTATTGTTGAATTTCACACATTTATTAAGGTGCTCACTCCATACAAAAATATTGTTGCATCAACCTTAGAGGTGACTACAGTAATGTGTATCATTCTGAAGAGGACCTGGAGAGGAATGCAACTGATTTGTCCATAAAAAAGAGCATATTGAAGACAGTGGCGAGTTTTATTTTTACCCTTTTCTTTCTCCTGGTACATTTCAAATGCCATACTCATGAAACTGCAACACATCCCCATCCTAGACAGATGCTATTTATTGAGCAATCCATTTATTTATTGTGTGATACAGTGGAGTCAGATTAATATGTCAAGGCAAAATTCCACTTATTCAGACCAAAACTAATTACTACTTAATTTTCACTGATGCATAATATTTGCAGTCACGTATTAAGACCTGCACTAAAGTTTATCACGATATAGCATAATGCCACCCCTAGATGCAGATGTTTACTATAGGTAGTAGGAAGAGTAATATATAGCTTGATGGAAATACAGTAGTCAGAAAGAAACAGAGCAAAAAAAGGGGTTAGATAACAAAAAAAAATGTGCGATGGGATGGGCAGAAAGAGGAGATTAGCAAGTAGATGAGACTAAAAGGGGAGCAGCTAGGAAATTCAATCAGCAAACATTCATAGCATTTACAGAGGCCTAAATAATACGTTTAATTGTTTACATCATTCTCCTCATAAAGGAAACTTGTTTTATTACAAAGTTGAGGAAAATGAAGCATAATAATAATAAATGGGGACTAAAGCAATTGATGAAAAACTTGGCAGAGATGAAATTAGCCAAAATTGTTCAGGGAAAATGTAATTTATATCCTAGAATCATAATATCTGTGATTTACAGACACAGTAAGTAACACTCAAAAGTGCACTGAAAATAGTAAAGGGCAGTTAGGTACAAAGTGGCAAGTAGTCATGATCCATCACTGTGCAACAGGGCATGTGTGACCATTTAAAACTGGGACAAAAGTACTTATGAATAATCTTATACAGGGAAAAAAGAAGACTGAAAAATTGATGTATGTGAGGATACAGTTTTGTGAACTGCCAGTAGAAAAATGATTGCCAAATCTCTTAAATATGAATCTGCCATTGTGAAGAATGTAACAGCCATTGCAAACTCTCTGAGGTCTAAGAATCCTAGGAAGTCCATCCATCCAAAACTCCTTTATTCCCATTTCTGCACATCGGTCCAGGGTGTCACTTCAACATTGACAATCATCTATAGCTAATGTTCTCACTTCTGTGTCATTGCTGCAGGTGTTCTTCCATATCACGGCACGTATACACATATATGCACACTCACACCTATGGTCAGGTCAGAGTGTGCAGTCCATCTACTGCATGCCTTTGGAATGTGGGAGGAAAACAGAACACCCGGACAACAGCCATGCAGACTCTGGACAGAAGGCAACCCAGCTAGGAATCGAACCAGAGAACATCTTGTTGTAAGGTGACACCACTACCTGCTGTGCCACTGCACCATCCTAGGTAGCATTTATGCAGAAATCAAATGGGAAAGATGGTAGTCCCATACTATATGAAGTCAATTATATCTATCTGTCTATCAGTCTATAAATAGCATAAGCATATTGGTCCCCAGACTCCATACTGCCATCTCACTAATCTGTCTCATTCTGAAATTATGAGACCATCATATTATAGGAAATTGAAGACAGTTTGTATGTCTCATGCCCTTTGCTTGCTCTGGCAGATGTGTGAAGTGCAATACAAATAATGCATGCAGCAATGCTCAGCACATTCTTTAGCATATTAAGCAAACTGTGAATACAATGGGCCAACTCTTCCTCCATAGAGCATATCATTTAATGCTTGTGGTGGTTACTAGAGTCATCCATGGCTTGCTCTTGCAATGAAGAATTCCTCTCTATTCCATATTTCCAGAAAACAAACCTGGTCTCTGGCCACTTAATAGACCCCCTGTGGCTGGCAGTTGGAAAATTAATCAAATTGAAGTGCCAGCTCTGCAAACAAGACCTCTTTTTACATACTACTGGGCCAGCACTATGCTATAGCATTTCTCTGTTGGCTTAAAAGAGGCCACTGCTAGAAGTCCCTTCTCACTGTGCAAGTTGGAGTACATAGCAAAAACACAGGACATGTTTGTGCAAGAAGCACATACAGTTCTGTCCTTACTGTTGAGTCAATTCTGCTGCAAACAAACCATGTTGCCTCTCCCACCACCCAATTCATGTTTCTTATTTATATCACATATTACATCATGCATCTTATTTAAACAAATATATAGACATCCATCATCTAGGCGGTTGTTGAACTATAATTAGTGGAGAAGATGGCCACAACCAATAGTATTGTTGGGCAGGGTCCATGATGTTAGATGTGAAACTCACACACAGACACACACACACACACACACACACACACACACACACACACACACACACACACACACACACACACACACACACACACACACACTCAATAAATGCATCTGTAACAAAAAGAATGTGAAAAGCAAGTGCTGAAACAGTGGATATAGTAATGTAAGTCTTAACTTGCTCATAGTTGATGACCCAAGTGTTGTGCAACTTTGACACTTAAATAGCAGAGATTTAATAATAAAAAAACACAAACAAGGCCCTGTGGCCAATCAAAAACAGCACATTCTTCTTTCTTGTATACAATCCCAGGCCAGAAAGTGGTTCAGGTCCCTTCTGCATTCACTAAAGTGTTGCCAAGGTAGTTCTAACTAAATAGTGGAACAAAAAGGGACACAAGTGCAGATGATCAACACAGAAATATTAAATTAGTGTAGTGAAAAACTAGTGCCAAAACTGTGGATATGGTAATGTAAGTCTGACTTTGTAGAGTTTAACAGAAACTATCAATATTTTTCTTCTCAAGTAGTGTGGCCACCAAACACCTCAGGCACAGAGATTCAAATTTTAAACAAGCTAGCCCTCTGACCATTCAAATAAAAGAACAATAAGACTTACATCAGCAATTCCCAGCTCAGGAGGACATACATAGTCCTCTCCTGCTGCAAGAATGTAGACCATAAACCCTTCCTAATGTAGAATAACTTGATTGGACCCCAAGTGCTTAAAACAGAACAAAGACACTCTCAGAATAACAGATACAATAAGCCTTCAACCATAAATTCCCAACTCAGAAGGGTAAAACCTACCTCTCCTGTCACAGGAGTGTAGACCACAAACCTTCCTAATGTAAAATAACTGGCTTGGAGCCCAAGAGCTTAAACTAGAACTAAGAGGCTTAAAATAACAGTTACAGTGCAATCAGACTCCTAACATGCAACAATAAATTCAGCAGATTAAATGCAACTGAAGACTTTAAGAATGTGCAACAAAAAGCTAAATAACGTAGGAATAAACACAAATACATTAAAGGCAGCTGAATAAAGTGCATTCTTTAGTAGGTGGGAAGACAGGAAACAGAAGATAATTCAAGTTTACGAGACATGGGGAGGTGGCCTTCCCAGTTGATCTCGCAAAAACAAATGCGGCACACTATGTGGTAGTGGCTGCTTCTGCTCTGCAACGAAATGCACACTGTCTGTCCTATTTCATGTCTAAATTAAGAGAAAAAACTAAATCAAGGAAGATTGCTATCAGTAAGTTAATTTATAGTAGAGAGCCTATTCTGGAGATTTGATCCTCAGGGTTGCTGCGTAACAAGTTTGATGAGTTGCTGTTTGTGGGTTTTGTAAGGCCTACAGCACTTCTTTAGTTACAGGAGCGGGGAATGTTATTCAAAGATAGAATAAAATGCCTAGTATGTACAGAACCAATGTTTTTGGATCATGGTCAGAGAAAGAAATGCAAAAGGTTTGAGAGATCACACAAAAAAGGATCTAGGGCTGGAATGACTGCAAGGTTAAAAGCAAATCCTTACAGGCCTGCACTCCCATCCATCCTGCTGGCAAATGTTCGATTACTGGAAAGCAATATGAACTATATAAGGCTGGAATTATCTACTCAGAACAAGGTGAGGAAATGTTGTGTGCTTATTTTTACTGAAACTTGGCTAAACTCTAACATTAATGACAGTGCTGTCCATGTGGTGATGCTATCACTTTTTAGAGCGGACAGAATACATTCTCTCAGTGGTAAGTCTGGAGAGGAAGGTGTCTGCATTTACATCAATAACAACTGGTGTACCAGTTTCAGATAGTATCGTCACACTGCACAGAAAATCTAGAGCTTTTGTCACTGAATTGCAGACCCTTTAATCTACTCGGGAATTTAACAACATCTGCATCACAGCTGTCTACAGTCCTCCCAATGCTAATCCAAATGAGGCAATAACCACAGTATACCAGACTATAAATGAACTGCAAAAACAAAATCCAGACTGTGGTCATATAGTGGCAGGGTACTTTAATCAGGCCATCTTGAAAATGGTTCTGCCTCACTACTTCCAATATGTGGACTTTGCAACAAGGGGGAAGAAGACACTGGACAAGGTATACAACAATGATAAGCTGGCATTTAAGGCAGGGCCTTGCCCACACCTGGGAAACTCTGACCAACTTTGCATATTGTTACTACCAGCATATAAACCATTGCTATTTAGAGGGAGACCAACAGTGAAAAAAATAAGAGTATGGTCAGACAGTGTAGTCTCAGCACTCCAGTACTGTTTTGAGAGCACAGACTGTAGCTTATTCAAGGAAGCAGCTACTGAAAACCAGTATATCAACCTGGAGGAGTACACTTAGGCAGTGATGGGCTACATCTCGAAATGTGGCAATGATATGACAGTCACCAAAACCATCAACACATGAGCCATGGTGAACTAGCTACTGAACACAAGGAATGCAGCCTTCAGATCTGGAGATAGGGAAGCCCTCAGAACAGCCAGAGCAAATCTGAACAAGGGAGTGAGGGAAGCAAAATGTGCCTGTGGTAGAAAGATCCATAGGCTACTTTTCTGACCAAAAGTCCCCAGGCACCTATGGCAGGGTATCCAATACATAACTGACTACAGACCCTTTTTTTTCACTATGTGAGGACAACAAGGAATTCCTAAATAAGCTGAATGTCTACCTCAGAAGATTTGAGGAAGGGAACATAACAACAGAAAATAACCCATTGGCATTACAAGAAAATGCTCAACCTCAATGCAGCTATGTCCAGAAGACACTACAAAGAGTTAACCCAAGAAAACCAGCTGGACCTGACAACATCCTAGGGTGCACAGTCCAACTAATAAATGTCCTCACGGATATCTTTAATAACTCACTGAGTCAGCAGTTCCAAAATGCTTCAAGGATACAACAATCATGGCATTACAAAAGAAGTCTCCACCATCTTGCCTAAATGACTACCGCTCTGTAGCCCTAACCTCCACAGTGTTGAAGTGCTTTGAAAGGCTGGTTAAGGATGCCATAACATCTGAGCTGCCTGCTGATCTCAAACCTCTGCAGTTTGCTTACCAAGCAAACTGCTCTATAGCAGATGCCATCTTTCTAGCACTCCATCTATTGCTAGAACACCTTGAGAATAAAAACATCTATGAGAGGATACTATTCATCTACTTCAGCTCTCCTTTTAACACAGTCATTCCTCTTCATCTGGGAATAAAGCTACTCCAACTAGGCGTCAACACTCCACTTTGTAACTGGATTACTGAGTTTCCCACAGACAGACCTCAGAAAGTGTACACAAGAAATAACTCCTAGGATAGTATCACTCAACACCGGAGTCCCACAAGGATGTGTACTAACTCCCTCATTGTTCACCCTGTTAACACAAGATTGTACAGCCAGGTACAATACAAACTACGCCATCAAGTTTGCTGATGACTCACCAGTGGTGGGCCTCATCAGTAACGACAATGAAACAGCATAGAGAAATAACGTGGAACAACTGATTACCTGGTGTGGAAATAACAACTTAGCACTAAATGTAAACAAGACAAAAGAGATAATTGTGGACTACAGGAAAAATCACAAGGAACATTCTTCCCTCACCATAAATGGAGAAACTGTGGAAACAGTGAGAAGCATAACGTTTCTAGGAGTGCACATTGATGAGGACTGGTCTTGGAACACCAATATAAATGGCATAGTCAAGAAAGAGCACCAGGGATTGCACTTTTTGAGAAGGCTGAGAAAAGAAAATCTCCCATCGACAGTTCTCACTACCTTCTAATGAAGTACTATAGAAAGCATCCTGACGAACAACCCCATAGTATGGTATGTACGCTGCTCTACCTCTGAGCACAAATCCTTCCAGGAGTGATGAAGACAGCCGAGAGAATCATCATGACCACCTTACCACCTATCTACAACTTGTACTTATCCAGATGTCTCATCAGAGCCAGAGGAATAGTTAAAAACTACACTCAGCCTGCTTACAGACTGTTCCTGCATCTATCATCCAGAAAGCACTGCTGATGCATATGTTACAGAACTACAAGATTCAGAAACAGTTTCTTCCCTAATGTCATCAGGCTGCTGAACTCTAGTAACAACTACACTCCATGATAGCCATCTGGGTCAGTAGAAACTGTAGTAGCTTGACTCAAATTATTTTGCATTAACCTGGTTACCAGTTTCATCTAATACTTAGTGCAATATTCTCCATGACTGTTAACTTATAGGCCATCTAGTGCAGTAGCAATGCAGGAAAATCTCTCTTCTTTCAGTGCAATGCATGTTGCAAATTTGTAAATTAACCATAGTGCAATACTCTAAGGTCCATAGTGCAATACTCTAATGTTCATAGTGCAATACCCTAATGTCTCTTTTCTGTGCAAGAATCAAGCAATGTCTTAACCAAGTACCTGTGCAATACTAAAGTCTTGTGCAAGTAAGTGTTCACTGTGAAAAGTGTTAAAATGTTTCTAATTATGTGCAGTATTAGTCTGTCTACCTGCATGTCCATGATGTATTAGTTAGGTGTTATATGTGTAAATGTCTGTAAAAATAGTCTATATGTTGTCTGCACATTGAGTCTGGAGATACGGAATTTTGTTCAGTTTTTGCACTTGTGTGATTTCTGAATGACAATAATGTTTGCTCTGACTTTGACTTTTGACAGTGCTCAGTTGAATGAGCTGATGAGATGAGACTGGGAGGAGTGTCCAAAGTCAGATCTATAGTAAGGGTGGGCAACTCAAAAGCCACCAAGTTTAAAACACAACATGACTAGGGTGGGTGGTGGGAAAAATCAAATACAGTCCGAGATTAGCAATAGTAAGGCAGAGAAAAAGTCACACAGCACTACAGCTAAATAAAAATGCCTCTAAATATTTGTATTTAAATGAGGAATGCTATTTCTTTTCTAACTGACTCTAGCCAAGACCTTTTAAAACCTCAAGAAGAGCAAAAAACTAAAACTAAACAAAAAGCAGTATAAGACTGTTGTTGTCTTTCGGCTTTTCCCGGTTAGCGGTTGCCACAGTGGAACTCCGGTCCACTAATGATTGGCAGCAGATTTTCACGGTGCCGAGTTGTCAACTCAACGCCCAACCTTCAACGAAGGCATGCTCATTCACGCATGTCTTTCGGAACGCCAATTGACCCGCAGGGAGGACATGCAAACTCCACACAAAAGGCACTCCCTACACTCCAGCCAAGAATCGAATGGGAGAACCTCTTGCTGTGAGGCAACAACGCTACTGCTGCACCAACGCAGCTAGAAAAAGTAGTATAAGACTAAAGATTAAAAATGGAACTAACCAAACTTTAAATGAATAACTCCAGTCCAAAAGCAAATGCAGAGATCATCAGTAGTCAAACAAAAAACTTAAAACAAACTCCAATAAGATAAAAATACAAAATCAAATGCAGAGATCAGCAATAGTCAGACAGAGAACAATTCACATAGTTCTACAGCTAAAAGATGGCATTCTCTTATTGAAATGATTGTCCTTCCTCACTGTAAGCATGTCAGCACAATGTCTCAATGTCACCTGAAGTTTATTTCTTTTACAATGTTCTTTCTAGTGGTCAACAGCTCTGCATGTATCATATCAGAGCTCCAGGCCTTCATGAGTAGGAGCTAGATCTGGTCTTTCACTCACATGTCCATTAGGATTTACCACAATTGAACAGGAAATGGTTTCTGATTTGTTGCTGAACCAATCTATTCATGTGCTAGTCTTCTTTTGGGAGGAGGGGCAAAAACAGGAGATAAACATTCATTCACAGCCTGGATTCACATCTTCATTTCAAGTGATGTCTGAAACAGGTGTATGCACTTACACACACACACACACACACACACACACACACACACACACACACACACACACACACACACACACGAGTTGTTTACCCCCTCTTTTGCATATACAAAAGGTCACCTGGTTGCCAAGCTGACACTTTCCAAGTGAATTGAAAACTGCATTTTTATGGTGATTACATAGCCTACTGCACACTGGATAATGATGCAATCACAGTCCAATCTACTTAGAGAACAGATCCCTCCAGTTCATGTACCAAATCATTTCCATTGTATACATCTGGCACTGCTGCTACTTCTTCCTTCAGTTTTCATCTTCACATAGAGTTTCTGCTTCAGCTGAAAAATGTAGGAGTCTGGCCTCCTTTGGTAATACAATGTAGGACATATTCTTATGTGCTCAGTTTTTGTGTGGTCTCTGGCTCCTTCCTCCCTCCCTGTGGTTTACTGATTGGGATTCAACCAACAATTGAACTAATTAATAATGGTCCTTGACATTAGCTTTAACTAAAATATTCATATATGAATATATCTATGATAAGACTCTTCCTGAGAACTCAGGTATACTTCTACTCCATTCCTCTGTTCATGGGCCTCTTCTATCCAACCTCACCTGTTGAAATTCACTGTAAGTCAGACAAATATATACTTGTATAGTATATGCCATCAAATTAGGTGCCAAGTATTCACTGTTATTTCTTGATTTTAGAAAGGTGCTTATCAGCTTATCAGTAGATAGCAGTGAATCTGAAGCTTACAAGTCCAGTAAATGCAATCACAGTAAGCATCTGAATGAGAGGAAAAACATCCTGAGTAAGGGATTTTCCAACTGTTTTATCAAATTCTTATAGGGTGAGAAGATAATCTCAACCAGTAGACCCATCAAGGATCAACTAAATTTGTAAAAATGTATCTTTTATTTCTAATTATGTATTTTCATCATCTCTTTATAATTAATTTGACAGAGGGATGAGCACAGTCTCATATCTAAATGAACCAGAAACAAATTACTAGCATTAGTTGTTTTTTTAGAGATAGAGGTGATGTATCCTGTAAAGAAATGTGTGCCAGTATACTGAAACATCATTGGTTATTAGCAACACTTCTGAAGGTACAAGGAAAAGCTGTTCTTATTGGACTGTCTCAGCTGCTCAGCCATAATTCAAGGATATTTCTGTGAGTCTGTTTTATCTTAATGCTTCCAATATGCCCAGATCACACGACTGAAAACTGTGGAATTCAGAAATGAAAGAAATCCAGTGTAACAGGGAACTAACATAGCAACTGTTATAAGTTCATAGGTTAGTACTAAGCAAATAGTCTGCAGACTATAACAAACCTAGTCAAAAAGATCTATTTAAAGTTTCCTCTAGCTTCATGGAGAGCAAAGCAAGATAGATCAGGGGGAAATCAAGAGAGTATGGTGTTACAACTGACTACATCAGAGATGTAGTGGAATGTGCAAATATTATATGGTAGACTGATTTCACTACTGGAGTCTATAGTGACCTTACATAGAGGATATATGTAGCTTTTATGGGGGTGGTGCTGAGTAAAACTTGGCTCTAGTAGTCATCAGATGATCACCAGTTAACACGACCTGCAGGCCCAGGGGAAGACAAATGTCTAATTATCTCTCTTCAGGCAAGGTTCAAAAGAATTTTAATTGAATTATGTATGAGATCAGATTTTAGGAACATTTTTTTCTGGTCCCTCTTTTTTAGTCAGTTTGTTAAGAGTGGCCATATGAAGAGCACAGAGATCCAGAAATGTATCTGAAAGGATCAAAGAGGTATGTAAGCCCTTCCACTATTAAAGGTCAAGATCTCAAGATACTTACCATATAAGTTAGATCAGATGGATGGGGCAGTAGCTTAATAGACCAGTTAACACATAGGATCATAGGATCATAGAAGGTTAGTAGGCTAATGGCTGTGGGGTACTTACAAGCCTAGCCAAGAGGTTATCCCCCAAAAATAAACCTCAGTCAGCACCTGTCTCCCCTGTCAATGAGGGACACAAGTGGAACCCCTGGGACAAACTTGTGGTTTCCCATCCACTCATCAAGGTTGCACTTGAAGAGGTTTAGTGAGGTACTCTGTTTGACATGTATGGGAAGTCTATTCCAGAGATGGGGCAACATCTGGGAGACAAACCTGTCTCTCCAGCAGGTTTTGTTGATACCATATATTAGATTTAGGCCTTTCAAGTGGGTAGTGTGCAATGAGTTACATTTATTGATATGGAGCATCTCTAGTAGGGCAGAATCCGAGATTGCCTTGTTGGCAAGACACAAATCACATCTAAGCAATCTGTACGATACTGAATAGAGTGATAGTGATCTGAGCCTGTCCACATAGGACAGGTGTTGAAGGCCATGGATTCTCTTTGTGAGGTATTTCTGTGGCCTTTCCAGTTGGTGCAGGTGTTTGAAGAGGTACATACCAAGCAGAGCGTTATACTCAATTATTGGCCTAATGAGGGAGGAGTACAGAGAGGTAATTACATCCTTTTTTCTAGGTGCAATCCCTTTACTTATGAGATGAACCAAGTAAAAGGATTTTCTGACCACCCCCACTACATGATGGTTGAATGTGAGATTGTTGTCTACCTATATATCGAGGTCTCTCACCACAGGTTGTATGCATAGGGGATTGCCATTGATGTGATAATCTGTAGGGGATGTGTTTTTGCCGAATGGTATCATAATACATTTTTTTATGTTTGACTTAAGGCCATGACTTTGGCACTACTTATTTGTTGCTGTGAGACTCTCTTGCTAGCATCATTTGGGGAGTCAATGACAGCACCCAACTTACAGTCGTCTGCAAACTTGGTCAGCCACAGGCCTTTTCTCTTTGTCTGGACCTCCGAGAAGTAGGTGCCAAACAGTAGGGGTCACAGGGTAGATCCCTGGGGAATGCCACTAGTGATAGGTCTGCTGTTAGAGGTGGAGGCACTTATTTTGACCTTGTGGATCCATTTGGTGAGCCAGTTGGCCACCCACCTGATGACATTGGGATTTATGTCAAGTTGTGTTAGCTTTTTGATGATGCCTGCATGGAGGATTGTGTCAAAGGCTTTGGCCAAGTCAAGGTAAGCTGTATGTACTGACTTTCCCTCATTCAGGGCCTTGGTGACAATCTCAAAGAAGTTTCTTGGTTCAACAGGCAAGATTTGCCCTTGACGAATCCGAACTAGGTGGGGTCAAGTGCTTGGAGATTGCCTATGTCCTTGTTTATGAGATCCATAATAATATGCTCCATGGCTTTACAGATCAGACTTATCAAGTTAATGGGGCAATAGTTTCCAGGGTTAGTAGTGGCACCACCTTTGTGCAAAGGGATGACAGTGACAGCACTCCACTCTGCTGGAATGAAACCTGTACTTAGGCTGTGGTTGAATAGGGTGCGCAATGGCGAAGCTAGTTCTTGCTGAAGATGGTGCAGAATACAGCCTGGGACACTATCAGGTCCCATAGAATCTGTGTTCTTTACCTTGGATAGGGCCTTTAAGACTTGATCTACAGAGATGTAAGGTGCTGGACAAATATCAAGGATGTTGAATGGGCCTTTGGGAGGGCTAGGGGGTCAAGTTTGCACTGAACCTATCTCCTAGAAGGTTGGCTAAATCAACAGGATCAGTGTAAGTGGTACCATTAGGTACTAAGTTGGAACAAACCTGGGCTTTGCCATGGAGGTTCCTGACTTAACTGAAGAAGGCTTTGTGGTTTCCCTTTGTTTCAGAGGCTAGTTTAAATTCATAATTGGTGTTGGAGGTTTTCACTAGTGATCTAACTTGCTTGTTGAGTCTAAGAAGGGAGTTTTTCCAGTTTGGAATTTGTTCCTTTTTACCCTTCCACAACAGTTTCTTCCTTTTTTGTAAAGCCTATTGATAGATAATGTCTACCAGAGAAGATTGTGTTTCCTTGAGGAGCAGGTTTTAGTTCTATTGGGTATGGCTGAGTCAATGTAGTTGTACAGGTGCTTGTATACTGCATTGGTGTACTGCTCAGCATAGTTGTCTGAATCCTCTTAGGGGGACGGTAGTGTTAAGCTACTGACACCCTCCCTTAGGAGGTTGTAGTCAGCTACTGAGATGTTTTCTAGCCTGGTTACAACTGGGTGGGGTCAGGGGTTGAGAAGGATAAAAACTTTGAATGAGACAGACTGATGATCTGACCAGGGAAGAACCTACTATGAGAGTGGTGCATTGGTCAGCCATGTTGGTGAGAACCAAGTCCAGAATGTTATCTCCCCTTGTGGAGGATGAGATGAGCTGGTCTAGTGAGTTAGAACTGATGAAGTCAAGAAATAATTGGGTGAGTGCATTAGTGCATGAATAGTTTCTACCAGTCTATGGTGGGGTAGTTGAAGTCACCAATGATCAGGGTGTTAGGGGGTACCTTGATGGAGTCAAGTAGGTCCAGGTGGGAGGAATGGGTATCCTGAGTCATGGAGGGGGTCTATGGCTGGCTATAACTTGGATGGGTGTCTTGCCAACTGTCATTTGCACCTTGTGTAGTTCTAGTGTGTCATGCTGGCAAACCAGGCTGGCATTGTGCTTGTCTTTAATGAAGATAGAGACTCCACTACCCTTAGTCTCCTACCTCATTTGGGGTCAGAATGTGTGGAATGTGGTATAGCCTGTTAAGGCAGGAGTGCTCTCTGCAGCCTTAAACCAAGTTTCCATGACTGCACAGATGTTGGGATCTTCTAGTGCAAGGAGAACCTCTAGTGAGTGCATTTTCAGGTTAAGGCTCCTAGCATTAAACAACATGAACTTCAGTTTGCTTTTTGACAGATCTTTTATGTTGGAAGATTTGTCTTTGAAACATTACCTAAAAAAGGCACAATGGGGAGGCAAGAGCATTGGCCAGAATCTGGAATCCCAGGGGTGACAGGTGGAGGCCACCTCTGGCAAAGCATCAAGGCCTGTCAACCATGTCATCCCAGGCAGACAAATACTGGATCCCCTTGGAATGACACCAGAAACTAAGCCAATTGTTGAAGTCAATTATTTTTTGTTGGTATTGTGGTATCATTCTTGGTGAAGGTTAGATGGTGCTTAGGTCTAGGGTCATACCTGCCTGGGACACATACTCTGACAGCTCAATCATGTCTCTCATCATATAGTCCAGGGAGGTACATCTCAAGTCATTCACACCAACATGGACAATGACAGAGTCATACTTGTACCTGTTGTAGAGAGACATAGGTGTGTGCATGATGTGGCTGATTCTAGCACCTGACAGACAACTGACCATGACCTTCTCCTTGTTGAGGTTGGTGAGGGGGACATCAGTATGTCTCACAATTGAGTTGCCAATGACTAGTATGCTTTTGTTACTGTTATTCTTTATGGACTGTGTTGGTTTATTTTTATGCCTTATTGGCTGTGTTTGTGAGACACTGTTGTGTTGTCTGCTGTATGTGATGTGTTTAGTGTTGTGTATGGGATATTTGTGAGTGTATTTTGGAGGACCCTGCAGTTTAGGTAAGTTTTGTTGAGGACTTCTGCATAGGTGTGTGTGTTGTGCTTGGCTATGTGATGTGGGTGGTGTGGTGTTTGTGCTGGCAATCTCCTATTTGTCAGGAATACTGACTGTGGCACAAGAGAGCATGGATTCTAGGTTACTGATGTAGATGCATTTTTCACAAGTAGAATTATTTACTAGGAGAAGAGGGCTGTCAGTAAACATGAGGCAGTTGCTGCACTATCTCAGTATGCTCATGTCAACCAGGCTGGCAGGAGAAACTGATGGGAATTGTCCAGACATAGTATTCTGACTTTTTTCCTTGCAATATACTTTTTTACATAGTGTTCTGAATACTTGGGCAGGCTTATGAAGAGAGAGTTTTGATAAGGGTTGGTCCACAAGAGTGTAGACCACAAAAACTTTCTTAAATATAAAATTTAACTGGCCTGAAGCTCCCGTGCTAAGACCAGGCTTAGAATAACAGATACATTTAATCAGACCACTAACAAGCAGTAATAAATGCAGCAGAATAAAAGCACTTGAACACTTAAGAGCACACAGCAAAAATAAGGTGATAAAGTACAAAGAACACAATTACATTAAAAGCAGCTGAATACAGTAAAATCAGCTGTATAAAGTGTTTTTTATTAAGTGGACAGGGAGGAAACAGAAGATAATTCAAGATTAAGAAACTAAGGGGGTTGGCCTTCCCAGATGCTCTCTCTGTATACAACAGAATGAGCTGATGAGATGGGAAGGGATTGGAAGGAGTGTCCAGAATCAAAGAAGCAAGGGGGCAGTCCTTCCCAGTTGATCCCACTGTACTCAGTAGAGTGAGCAAATGATGGGACTGGGGGGAGTGTCCAAAATCAAATTTGCAGCAGGGCCAGGCATTTCCAAAACTAACAATTTTAAGAATACAACAACAACACTTGGGTGGCAGGGTGGAATAAACAAAATGCAGACAGAGACCAGCAATATTCAATCATGCAAATAAACAAATGCAGTACAGTTTTGTTAACTATCAGTGAAACAGATCAAGTGCAAAAAAGTGTACTTATATCAGCTTTGTATATCCAGATGGTTATAGAGTCAATCACAGACAGCTACAATGAAGCAGCTCTGATACTGAGTACAGTCTCACAGAAATGTAACTCTTTATACCAGTAGTATAAAAGAAAAGTTAGACCCTCAGGCAATCAGATAAACACAAACAGTTTTTGATCAGTAGCTCACACCTTGGATGGGCTTGCTTCAAAAAATGTAAAGCAAACCCCACTGTGAAACCAGTTGGTTTTCAGCTCAACTGTTGCACTAACCATGAGAAATAAAATGAAGATGGAGAGCAGCAATATTCAATCAAGCAAATAAATAAATGCAGCACAGTTTTGTTAACAAAATGCAGATAGTGACCAGCAATATTCAATCAAGCAGATGTTTTCATGTCAGAAGAGTTCAAATCCCATCTTCAGAAAATGTACTTCCACATATAGAGTGAGTTCAGAGCATGTAAATCAAATTGGCCTTATTCAAGACTTCAGCAGGTGGCAACAAGAAACAGTGTCCAAAATGTTGTCTGTGATTATCATGACAGTAATCATTAGGGCCTACAGAACCATCAGTTTAAAGAAGAAAACCTTCTATGCAGTACTATCACATTAGTTTCTGAATCTGATTGGTGCAAAAAAGCCATAAAAATAGCACTTAGGCCAGTTCCCAAGATGAATCCCCAGAGACAGAAAGGGATTTGTGAGACCATACAGACTTACTTTGAAATGACTCCAAAGAGGTTGTAACAAGTGATCTGACAAGTCATGAGTGGGTCAAGATATTGCATAGCCTGGTTTACCCAATGTTGGACAATTGCTGACTTCAATAATGGCAATTCTTGGGAGGAGAAAGCAATACTATAAGGAACTCCTGCTCCAGATAGCCCTTTGAGGAGTGAATGCAGAAAGTAATTGGTTGGACTGGGTACTTTTAATTAGATGAGGTCTCTGAATCTACTAAGATGACATTGTGGTAGAAACGCTGCAGGAGTGGCTGAGATCCAGCTGGAAATACTGCAAGTATTAGATGTTTTGGGATTTCTGTAATTAATGTCCTTTTTATGCCGCAATGGAGGCAGAGACAGTACATTTTGACTGGAAAAATTGGATGATGTTGCTCATTTTCAGGCAGTAGCAAGATGGTGCCTTCTAGATAAAGAGGGATCATAATTCTCAACTATCTCTCAAAGGTCCATTCCAGGGTACAGGTAAAAAAAAAACATTAATTCAGTAGATGAGCCTGTAATTCAGGAGAAACAATATAGCCTCTATATCCAGCCCCTAAAAGAGTGGAATATATCTTCATCCTTGCACAGATGTTGTATGGTTTATACAAGTCTGTCAAATCTGTCTAAACATGTTATGACAACATGGAGAAGGCATATGACATTGTCTACTGAATGTTTTTTGGGATTTGCTAGAAGGAGACAGGACCACGTCCATATGTTACTGGTTCCTGTATTTGTGAACCAAGAGGTGTTTCAGTACTCTCACAATTCAGTTAAATACTTCTAAGGTGTATGTAGCAGTGGTATCTGACCTCACCATGAAGGTCAATAAGGTACATCATTGTCTGAATAAGTAGAAGATTTACCATTAGTGCTAGGAGACCAGAAGGTAGTGGAAGCTATTCCCACCTCAAGTGATTGCAGACACTACAGTGCAGCCATGGGGGTGCTGGACTCCTAAGTGTTCCATTCTTTGGATGAGTTGTTAAACCAAGGTCCTAATTGCTTAAGCTGATGGTAGCTAGGGTAGATGTAAAAGATCCCATGGCACCAACTGAAATGAAGCATAAATACCACCTCGGATCTCTCCTGGACAGAGGTCACTAGCCAAGTGGGACTAACCTAGTCAACAACAGATGCAGTAATATGTGAATGTAGTAGTTGTGTATTTTACCTCAAATCCTGCTCCTTATCATTTTTTTATTATATGCTTCTTTATTTCTGGACAACTAGTATACAAGCATGAGCACCCCATGGATGGTATACCTAAAATTCCCTCAGGTCACTGACTTTTAAATATTAAATCCACGTGCCACTTAAAACTGTCACTGCATTATTACAACAGGGAGCAATCCAATACATGGGGTTACAAATTCACATATTTATCTGCAGTTACTACATTGTATTCAATTGCAATGAAACTTAACCAAGATGAAAAAAATGGCTTACAGGTTGTAACCACTGCTTCATTCTTTTAGTATCTAGAATGTTTTGTTGAAGTTCCTTCCTTTTCACCAGAGCTGTCTGTCCTCTTACTGAATCACTACCATTTATGTTTCTTTTATTAATTTTCTTCAGCCTGTTCCAATATCTTCCATTTTTATAATGTAGTGTAATATAATTTTCTTTATTTGTGTTGCTTTCTAGCTTCTGAATACATTCCATTATTTCTGGTACCTCTCCTAATGTGGGAGGCTTATCTGACTTCCATTTTCTAGTTACTACTTTTTTGTGGCCAATAATAGCAAAGCTAAAAGTACTTCCCTATGTTAAGAGCCTTGAAAATGATTTACTCTACTCAAATTATTATTATTTACTCTGCTACAGATCCCCCACCATGCCCCAAGATTCTCAGTACACCTTTCTAAACATACTGGAAAATATTAATATACAACCAAAAACCCTAATACTGTGTGATTTCAACTACCCTGCCATTAACTGGGAAAACTACTCAGATACCAACACCTTTAACCAGCGGTTCTTGGAATTCATAAATTCCAATGCCCTGGATAAACTAATCCATTGTCCCACCAGGGGCTTCATTATCCCAGACCTGGTCATTACCAACATGGGAGATAGATGCTCCACACCAGTGGTCACCCCCTCATTGGTCATTTCTGACCATAAGCAAATCACCCTAGAGATCCACATCCCACCCCCACCCCCAACCCCCAGTAAGGAAACCTCCGTAAAAAACTTCTCCAAAGCCAACTTAATGCTACATAAGTCAGAACTGACAAACTTCATGGCACCCATGCAGACGGGAGCTGAAAGTTCGACTGCTGAATCCTACACTAAGGCACCATATTAGCACATCCACTTGTGCATGAATTGTGCCATCCCAAATAGAACCAAGACAGTCTCCACCAAAAAAAGGAAGCCAATCTGGTGGTCCCCTGCCATAAATAAACTATACAACAGTAGGAAGAAACTGTTGCAGAAAAGAGGAAAATCTCAAGCTGCAAAAATCTCCCTTACCAGCCTCAGTAAGAAGCTGAGATCCCTCATAAAATCCTCCAAAACTAATTATGGGAATAAAATTGCCAAAGTTTCCAAAGACAACTACATGGCATTCTATAGTTATGTCAAGAATCTAAATGGCAATCCTCAGATCTGCTCTGAACTACAACAGAATGGCATTAAATATACTGACCCCAAGGATATTGCCAATATCCTGGCAGATCAATTTAGTGCCAACTTCACCCCCCTCTCACCCCCTAAAATGCCCATCTCAATACCAAAAGATTGCCAATTTCCAGTAACCATGGCCACACAGGTAGAAACCACAGTCTCCAAAGCTAAGAATACAGCATCCATGGGACCAGATGACATCCCGAGTTGTGTACTACATGAACTGCAAAATGAACTGGCACCTCAGCTAAGTGTCATAATTAATCATAGCCTCACCTCAGGCTTCATGCCCACTGAGCGGTGCAAAGCTACAGTTATCCCACTCTACATGGGGGAATCCACCTTGGATCCCGGGAACTACCATCCCATCAGTCTGATGAGCCTGATCTGCAAGGACATGGAACGCATTATCATGGAACTTATAAACAAAGACATTGGCAACCTTGAAACACTGGACCCCACCCAGTTTGGGTTCTTGAAGGGCCTGTCTTGTCTCCTGATCCTGATTGACTTCTTTGAATAAGTCTCCAGAGCTGTGGACAAGGGTAAGGCATTCCACACAGCCTATCTGGACCTTGCCAAGGCCTTTAACACCATCCCCCACTCTGGAATCATAGATAAACTTACTAAGCTGGGCATAAATCCCTACATCACTCAATGGGTTGCCAACTAGCTTACTGACAGAACCCAGACTATAAAAGTAGCCGACTCCAAATCCAGCTCCAGACATGTGACAAGTGGAGTACCTCAGGGTTCAGTCCTGGGTCTGCTCTTTTTTGGTATCTACTTCTCTGAAGTACAGGCCAACAATAAGGGACTCTGGCTAACAAAGTTCGCAGATGACTGCAAACTGAGAGCCATTATTGAATCCCCAAATGATGTGGATATTCTAAAAAAGGGCCTTACAGAAACAGATGCTTGGTGCCAGAGCCATGGGCTTAAGCTTAATGGCAAGAAATGTATAGTTATCCCCTTTAGGAAAAAACATGTACCCATGAATTACCACATAGATGGCAGTACAATAAACACCAAAAGTGTGATGAGAGACTTAGGGACACAGGTGGACAGTGGACACACCTTCGATAACAACATTGCCACAACAGTCAGGAAATCCTTCTATGTGGCACACCTCATCACTAAGGGCTCTTCATCCAGAAAAAAGGAGGTCATTGTCCCACTGTACTCATCCCTCCTTAGACCCATTATAGAGTACAATGCCCCATTTGGTATGTACCTCACAAGACATCTGCAACAGCTGGAAAGGAAGCAGAAATACCTCACTAAAAGAATCACAGGCCAAAAGCAGAAGCCCTATGCTGACCGTCTAAAAACTTTAGCTATACTCTGTGGCATATCATCTACTCAGAGGTGATCTCTGCTTAACATACAAGGCCATGTCAAACCCTAAACTATTGGACATGCTCCAATTAAAGAAGTCCAAATCCCCCAGAGCCACACACTCCAGGGATCTAAATCTTGTCATCACAATGAACAAAACATGCTGGAGGGATAGGTTCCTGACCCAGAGACTCCACATACTATGGAATAGACTACCCATACATGTTAAGCGAGTGCCTCCTTGGCCCTCTTCAAAAGGAACCTTGATGATTGGATAGGAGAGAGGAAATCCACCCCGGGGATCACGTCAGTCACCCCTCTAGACAGGGGTCCAGGGAAGTAAATATTGTGGGAAGAAATATCCGGGGAACTGTTTGGCTAGGCTTTTATAGGCCCTAGGGCTGATAGCCTAGTACCAACCTATGAACCTACAAACCATAAAAAGTCATTTGTATTTAATTATCATTTTCCATTAGAGAATTTCTTCAGAAATCTTTTAAGATTATGTCTTAATACTGCTAACATGTTACACTTCAATCTCCTATCTTTTCCAAGCCACAACTCCAGCATCTCCCCCCCCCCCATGCATGTGCTTTAGCTTATTTGGTGTATGATGAAAGTTGAGATACTTCCTCCCAAATTTATGAAGTTTACTGGAAATTTACTTTGATGATTTATGGAGCCCCCCTCAATCCGTGGTAAATCCATTCTTGTTCAATAATTTCTCCTAATTTTGAATCAATTTTGTTTTTTTTAGTTCCCTTGTCCTTGTTTCTTGTAACCTTATAACAATTTCCAGTTCTTTTACTTCTCTTTCTTTTGTATCTGCTTCAGATTTGGTTAGTATCCTTAAAATCCTCTTATATCTTAACTACTCAGTCTGTTTTATCCGGTATTTATCTATTAATTCCTACCAAGTCATCAGCTCCTGCCATGATCTTAACAGGGACCAACATTTCATTTTTTTATTTATTTATTTTTTTTGCCTAACACCTATTAACCAGTGCATTATTTTCATCTTAATTGCCAAGTCTTATATTTAACAGTTCTAAGGTCCACCATTTTTTTCCTCTACTTTTTAGTATGCCATCCAATGCTACCTTGATACCTCCTATAACTGATTCCATTTTGTCTTGCATTGTGGAGTTGCCACCATATGCCAATATCATTTCTAGGCATTCCTACTGGAGTATCCTTATCAGTGATCTTAACTGGGACCAAAATTTTATGCTTGCATTTTTTGGCCTAACATCTATTAACCAATGCATTATTTACTTTTTCATCTGACTTAGGAAAGCCTGGCCTACATATAAATGATGTTATAAACATCGTCTCTGCTAGTACTCCTTGATCTAAATCATTTTTAAGGCATTCCACCTTCTTGACATAATGATTATTTAGTTATGTTTTTCCAGCCACATCTCTTTCAGTGACTCAGTGCCTTTTTTGGATATCCATATCCCCAGATACTTATTTTTATAGGGGCCTCACACATGTGGAGAATCTTGTACCAGTGTAAAGGAAGGTACATAATTTATACACAAGATGTATGTTTTGTCTTCATTAATTTTACAGCTTGCTATGCCAGTGCTCTCTCTCTCTCTCTCTCTCTCTGTCTCTCTCTCTCTTAATAATGTAAAGAAGTATGGAGTATCTTGCTCTGGCTTTGTTAAAATGATTATTATATCATCAGCAAAAAGAGCTAGTTCCTGCTCCCTGCCCCCATCTTTCAGTCCTTTTATTGTAGACTGTCTAATCTTCTATGTTAATGTTTCTAAGTAAGCAGTAAATAACGTGAACAGAGAGCAACCCTGTTTTGTTCTGCTTGCTATGTTAATTTCTTCATAATTCACTTATCAACTAGACCAGACCTTGAGGGAAAAAAACTTTTTATCAATACTCTCCATAGATAATTTCCAGTGAACTCTACAAAAAAATGTTTTTTCAGAGTCTAACTCCATTAAGACTAGCTCTTGTTTCTATTTTTCAGACTCTCTTTGTATCATATCCACTAATATTCTGTTATCAAATGTTTGTCTTCTCTTTATCAAACCACATTGGTAGTGGGTTAATCAAATTATGGAAGATCTCCACTATCCTATTAGCTAAAAGTGTTTTAGGACCCCAACAGGCCTGTATGAACACAGGTTCACTGGATCTTGTCCCTCTTTCCCAATTGCAGTTATAACTGCTTTTTTCGCCCAAGACTCTGGATTCTCCTTCTCTATCAGTACTTTGTTGAACAGTTTTACCCAAAATGGTTCCAGTTCTCTCTTTATTTATTTATTCATTGACATTTGTTTACTAGGAAAGTCCATCTAAGTCCCAAGAAGGCATTTTAGCAGAGGGCCAGTGAGAAAACCTCAATTTAAAAGAGAAAATAGAAATATTTTTTCAAAGATGTTAAGTAAGAAACAGTTGAAAATTATACATTTCAAAAATATCAGCAATACTATAAAGCATAGAGACATACTAAAAATGTGTTACAAGAAGAACAATGAGAAAAAGCAAAGTAAAACACTGTACACAATTCTGGAGAGCATCCTTTTGGCAATTCACAGTAGTAATAAGTAAAAGTCACATGTTTAGTTTAATTGTAATTATAAAGAAAGTGAGATATTAGGACAGGTTGGTACAGATGGGAAAATGTTATGTTAAGTGGTTGAGAGGGTTGGAATGCCAGGTGAAGATGAAGAAGTGGAGATGAGTAGACAATCTGTAGAGATAGGGCTGGAGAAAAGTAGATGAGATTGGTGTTCATCCAGAGGTAGAGCATAAGCAGAGCCATGAGTTTGAAAGGTGGTCTAGCAGAAGATTCCTGAAAAAAGGCTGATATGTTGCATTATAGTTCACTTTCAATATTTCAATCAGTAATGCATTATTTCCAGGTTATTTACCCCCTTTTAACTTAATCAATTGACTTAACTACCTCTTGATCTGATATAGGTTACATCATCACTTTCCTCCTTCGTAAGACTCTTAAATTCGATTCTCTCTAAATATGCTTCTGTTTTCATTCCCCGACCATTTTCTAACTCTTGCTGTTTATATAAGATCTCAAAAAAATTTCTAAACACCTTGTTTATGTTGTCTGGCTCTTGGACAATTTTGCCTGTCTAATGTCTCTTACCTTTACTATGCTGCTTTCTACTTCTTCTTTTATTATCTGACCAAGTGACTGGCTGTGCTGTATTCTGCTTCTTTGTAATAAAATCTACTGCAGAGTACAGAAAACATGCCAATCCACTACACAACTGTTTTTCCCCCACTAATACATCATCAGAAGGTGGGGCTGGATGACATGGAATCAAGAAGTAATTGGACAGTTGCTCAGTATACAATAAACAGAAACACCACTTTGTTAAACTTAATAAATATAGATCTACTGAAGTATCTAAAGTAAAAAAAAAACATACAATTTAGAATAAGGAAGTCCACTTTACAAGATGACAGCATAATTATGATAAAAAGAAATAGTAAAAAAAAGAAAAATTCTACTTGATCTTTAACATCAAGAAAACACACAGAAGGTCATACAATCACACCAGCTTAATCTTAAACATGTGGAATATTATTTATACATTGAATATATGCTAATATATGTTAAGCCAACATGTTCTAAACATTGAATTTCGAGACAAAGGCTATATGTATAATTTTGGAAGGATTAAATATAATTTACATTGTCATCTCTCCAATTCTGATTAGCTTAAGGAATTTACAGGGATTGCAACACATTATGTGAAGCTCAAAGGCTGTTTGCTTCATTGTTTTAAGAGAAGCCTGTTTGCAGACAGAAACCTCTAATTGATTTATACTTTTCACGGATCTTTAAAATTAAATAATGTTCTCCATTAATTATGCATGCAGAAGTATATTGTGGTAAGCAAACAGAACTCTCCACTTGCGACTGAATGAAAAGAAATACTGCGCAAAATTTTTTTTTCTAATTTGACAACTGAGAACATGACGCACATTGCTCATGCCAACTGAATTCTTAAAACGCAAAACCATCCAAAGGCAAATGAAAGAATATAATGTTATTATATGGCAGGAGAATTTGTTTGTACCTTGAATTTATAAATTTTAGTAGACGCACAACTGTGAAACTTAACTTTTGTATACATTGCTATACAAACACCATGTAAATGCATTATCTTCTTTGAATGTCTGCATTTTTAGAATTTGTTATCTTTCATACTTCTATATGCCTTGAGAAAGGATAACATATTTTGCAGAGGGTCATTATAGGAAATTAACACAAATCACTGCACACACACATACACATATATATGTATGTGCATGCATAGGTGTGTGTGTGTGTTTGTGTGTGTGTGTGTGTGTGTGTGTGTATATATATATATATATATATATATATATATATATATATATATATATATATGTATATAGAGAGAGAGAGAGAGATAGGTTTCCAATCAAAATCCCAAGTGCAAATGTTCTGCAAATGGGATATCGGATGGCAGATGGTCGACTGCCATGTTGCCGACCATCGGTAGTTCATATCAGTGAATGCCACTGTGCAGTCGCTGATATGAAGTCAATCTAAAGGCTTGAGATCATGGTACAGTTCGTACTAGGACATTCATCCCTTTCCTCACTGTAGTACGATCTCGGAGTTGGAATATATAGTTAGCAGGAGGTGTGGGGGTGCTGTATGTTTTTGTGTTTGACATTGACATCAACTCTGTAGTTGTCTGGTATATGAGTCGATGTTGTGAGCTGACTTTATTTTTCATGTGTGGATTCTGTTCGCGTTTCTGACTGAGAATTCAATTGTTTTGTGACATTTTGATAGTAAACCTATATATATATATATAGATATATATATATATATATATATATATATATATATACACAAATATATATATGTATATATATATATATATATATATATATATATATATATATATATATATGTGTATATATATATATATATATATATATATATATATATATATATATATATATATATATATATATATATATATATATATATATATATATATATATATATATATATATATACACATACATATGGATGTAATCCATATTATCAGGGTTCCTAAACTTGAAATTCATATGCTTGAGACCATATGTTTGAGTATCTATGGTTTTGGTGTGGGCTGTGCCCCCAACCGCCCCTGAAAATTAGATATATACCAACTCCAAGATTGTACAATACTTGGGAAAAGGGTAAATTCCTTGATCCCCACTGTGCTGCAATCTACATAAACATGCTTTAAGATGGAATTTATCATTTTCTCTACTGTAGTGCAATCTAGAAGTTGGTATGTATAATTTGCAGGGGATGTTGGGGCACAGACCCTCACATGGAGGGTGCAAGGGGGCTTGACCCCTGCAATTACGTAGATATGTTTTTGCATTCAAGTTTTTGGAAACTCGAACATGTGATCTAGACCATATGAATTTCAAGTTTTTGAAACTCAATAATCTGACATAAACCCATCTCTCTCTTCATATATATATGTATATATATATATATATATATATATATATATATATATATATATATATATATATATATTTATATGGTTGAAGTTCACTTGGTCAGCACTGGTTTGTATGTTTTGAGCAAAAGCTATTTTCTGCGACTTCCAGTTGGACAACAAAGCTAAGTGTCGGGGCTGGAGTTTGTATATGAGTGTGTGTGTGTTTTAGGATTTGGGTAAGGGTTAGGTAAATGGAATGATTTAGTGTATGTGTGACCATGAGTCATTTAAGGTTTAATAAGGGTTAGAATAGGGTTAGGTAAGAGAGTAGATTTAGTGCCTGTATGTGTTCATACAGGAGTGTGTGTGTGTGTGTGTGTGTGTGTGTGTGTGTGTGTGTGTGTGTGTGTGTGTGTGTGTGTGTGTGTGTGTGTGTGTGTGTTTGGGTGTGTGTGTGTGTGTGTGTGTCTCTGCATGGTAAGTGACCAAGCAGTCTTGTGTAGTGGTGGTTTTATGGAAAGGGCTTTTTAAAGTGAGCTGCATGTTAGGGGCAGGGACAGGATTACAGTTAGCACACATTACTAGCCCCCCTACTCCTTCTTAGAAATGCATGCTAACCCTAACCCACCTCTGACCCTAATCCTAACTTGTAGCTTAGCTTAAAAAAGCCTTTTCCATAACAGTATCCCTTTTCAGACAAATTTATGCTGAATGTGTGGTAGGGTTATGATTAGTACATTGGAAAAGGAAATTTGTTTTCTTATTCAATGTACTGTGTGTTGCTGTGCAATGCTGACATTATTATGAATGGTCAACATGTTTTTGTTAAATTTTTCGTATCAGTCATTTAACATAAAGACAATTTAAAGTGTAAACATATATCTATATATCTATATAAATTTATAGATATATAAATATAGACACACACACACACACACACACACACACACACACACACACACACACACACACACACACACACACAGGTTTATTATCACAATCGTGAAGTTCGAAGTCTTGATGCTTATATTTCTGAGACTAAAATACAAAAATGCTAATGACCACAGTATCAAACGTCTTGAGCTGCTCCTCTGCCAGACCATTGATGGCACCCATTCCTGTGTTCAAACTGGTAGGGACATTCAGTATTCAAGAGTTTTAGAACTTTTGTTCCTTAGTGTTTTGGTCTTCTAATATTATGGTCTCAGAATTCTAATTTTCAAGACTGTGGGCTTCAAGAGTGTGATGATAAACTATGTATTATATATATATATATATATATATATATATATATATATATATATATATATATATATATATATATATATATATATATATATATATATATATATATATATATATATATATATATATACATATTTACATAAGACAGCTTTTATATTAATATTTGTATTTAGATATTCACCAAGTATTCTATGTGACCTCTAGATTCACAGCTGTCACAAGCTGCAGGCCATAAAAATGCATCCTAGTGGAAGCAATATGATTATTTGTCACTTTCATTTCAATATAATTTAATTTCAATGAGGATTAAATATTGTATGAGATACTTATCTAGGAACAGGAATTGAATGAAAAATGTTACTTTTCTTCTGAAATTGCATTTAACGTATTTGCCATAAAGTATGCAGAGTGAAGAAAATTAAATTACTGTAGCAACCAAGATGAGATTGTGCTTATGAAAATGCCTTAATTGTACTGAGTTTTAAAGTAGAAAAGTCATGTTATGTGTGCATACATGTCTGTGTATGTGTTTTTCTGAGCATGTGTGTATTTACTTACATATTATTGCAACCAGATTCTGAATGACTTACTCAGCAGTTGTGCTTATGCCGCAGACATATACTGGCATTATTATGTCATTAAAATGTTTTATAGTGGCCGAGGAAAGTGCTATGTTAGCTTTCTACTGGCATTTTGTTTGAGTACCCCCTGCACTCTCCTGGGCTTAGACACATTTCATAGCCTTGACATTGCTTTTCTGTTTGTAGCAATCTGTAGGCGGCCCGTAGTTGGAGTTAGATGCCACATAATCCTACTTTGACTTGTTGCACTGTGAGTGTGAGGTCTGTAACGATCGATAGTACTCGGTCTGCTTTCTTTTGTCCTTCATACTTTGTGGAGGTCAGCATAAATGAGAGGGGTGATGATGCATTTAGGCAGTTATTCTTCTGCCATCCCTTGCTTGTTTCACTGTTATCATTGGAAAGAGAATTTCCCAATGGTGTATGATGACCTGACATGGGTTGAGGGTTGTGAGCCTCCATTCTGATGTTAACATAATGAAGGGGTAAAAAAGTACATTAAAAGTATTCTCCATAAATCACTGAGAATTGGAGTCAGTACAGCAGAACAGATAAACTCGTTCCACGGTAACATTATAAATTTCAACAGGTCGGAAATCTGGTTGCGATAATACGAGAGAGAGATTTGCGCAAGTGTGTGTGTGTGTGTGTGTGTGTGTGTGTGTGTGTGTGTGTGTGTGTGTGTGTGTGTGTTTCTCGGTGTGCTTCTTAAATATTCTCTGTCCTTCTAATGTGCAGTTTTGTACACTTGAGGCAGAATATTTGATTAACTTTGTAGAAATCTGAATGTTTAACTTTTTAAATGAATGCAAAAGCAAAAAAAAATGTAAGCTAATTTTGTGACTGAATATCTGATATAAAGTATATGAAACAGGGAAACAGAAGAGGGCAACTCAACACACACTGAGAAAAAAAATAATGACATAAATGTATTTATTTATTCCAGCGTGGTATCTTGCATATGGGAGAAGAGATCCAGAAAGGAAGATACATGGAACCAGAAGATGCTGCAACACATTCCTCAAAAAGCATGAACATTCTTAACATGGTAAGGAGCTTATGGAGTTACAGAGAGCTTTATTGTCTGGTAATTGATAACTATGAATCATCTAAATGCAAGAAACATGGGCCGCCAAATCACACTGATATGACTAGAGACATTACAAATACATCTCAAAAATAAGAGCAAATGAACAAAGGGAGAGAAACAGAAGTCTTTATCAGGAACAACTCCCCTACAGCCTGTACAACACTACAACCCTGTTGTAACTTCAGGGTGCTTAAACATCTTGAGGTAATGTGTTCCTACTCCTTAGAGGTAGCATACAATTAAGAGGTTTGAGGATGGAGCCTCTGCATGGATGTAAATGCAAGGGTCTTCACCTGCAAGAAAACAATTTGTTCGTGTAAAGATTGTCTTCTCATTCAGTCAGTTTTAATTTGCTTCACCAGACTACCTTCCCATAACCACACCTTCCTATCTAAAATGATGTAAAAATTTATTCATAGCAAAATTCTGAATTTCCTTTTTTATTTCATACTCAGCATGGTTCTAGACATAGCCATGGAACTAACACAGTCCTTGTTAATCTCACTGAAGATATGCATAGAGAAATCCATTCTGGAAAATATGTCAACATATTCTTTCTGGATCTATCAAAAGCTCTCAACAATATGTCACCTTGAAAACTGGAAATCTTTGTCTTTTTTCTTCACATGTTGTCTTCTGATTCTCCAACCTCCTCAGCAATATACCTCAGGCACTACAATGGGATAATGTAATGTCCTCACAGCCTACAGTCAGTGTGGGTGTTTTTAAAGACTCTTTACTTCTCTTCAACATCTATTTGAACAATATGTTTTACTACATAAAGAACATCAAGTTTGTGCAGTATCCAGATGAACCCACCATCACTATCCCTGTTTCTTTTCCACACAATATTGCCCCTTCTACAAATATTCTTTCACACACTGAAATCATGGCTAAAAGAAATGGACCTTTTTCTGAATGACTCCAAAATTAAATCAATGCCTTCATTATCCAAGCTAACTTGTGCAATATCCGTCCAAACCAGCCACTTCAAGCTGCCACCTTTGCTCCTTACAATAACTTACTCTGAATCAACACAAAGGACTCTACCCCTATAATATCAGTACATACAACCATAATACAAAGAGTGACCCTTGATAACCAAGTCAGATTCAATACTTACATTTAGATTGCTACCAGAAAAATTTACCTCAGTAGACAAGATGTACAGGGCTAAATCCTTAATAAAAGGCAAAGTGAGTTGCACACGCACACACGTCATACCTCATCCCATCTTTCTTGAACTCTTTTCATCTTCTAAGTAACATAACCTTTCCTTTTCTAAATGAACTCGAACATGTGTGTTATTGAATTGCCATATTTGCTTCTGGACTGCAAGGTGTATCCAAAACTGTTTTTTTTTACTCTGTGATCTTGTCTGGCAAAAATTTAAGTACTAACTCACCTCCACATAGTTATGTCTGCCTCATAAACTTCTCAGTAACTACCCAAGTCTATGACATAACCTCTTGGAAAGCTTGTCTTTGGAATCTTATGGGAAGTTACGCTCAACCTAGTCAACCTACTCAAATCGGTCAATAATAACAATAACTCATAAGCACACTGACTTACATTTTTTTGCTTGAGTTCATAAACTTTGTAAAACACAAATAAGTCCAGCAGCTGTAGTGCGGAAGATACTTTATTTAAATGTAGTATAAACTACATATAGAGAAAATGAGTATAAATCAGACCATTTTTGGCAACAATAAGAATGCCTTCATCAGTGATTGTATAATTTAAATTGCTATTAGTTATGTACTGTAGTCTGAAACATTCACTATATTACTTTGTGAGACTAAATATGATGTTTTGTGATAAATGTTTGATTTATTATTATTGTTCCAGAACTTAAAGTTCCTCAGCTTGAATTTTCCAGTCTTTACTTTGCCATTATCATATTGTTACATTAATACAATTTATTCTTTTGATTGATGACAATTGTATGGACCTTTAAACTACACCATTGTATTTACAATGAAGTGCCAAGCAAGCCACACTGTGCACATGTTGCAGGACAGAACTACAGTGTGAAACCTTTCCCCCAACCGCCAGAATACTTATGTATATCTTACTATCTTTTAAAGAGGAATAAACATGCATTGTAAAATAAAGTGCCCAGCTACATATCATATGCTAAGACAAAAAAGTATGCTAACTTTCCATCTTTTGCTTGCCAAATATGAACTTTATAGTTCACTGAGTGGTAAGCCTCATTGTTTAAGTTACATGAGTCAAATACCAATGCCTAGGATTGCAAGAATCAATGTTCTAATTACCCCGGGATTCATGAACCTTGCGCCAGGCGCCCGCATAGCGTCGGCGTTATAAAGCCAAATATGGCCACTGAGCGATTCAGGTATGAATCAATCCCATGTGCACTACTGGCGTGCGCCGGACCTGCGCCGCCCCCGGCGTAGGTATGCTAATCACACTGTGTGCGGTATTGCACCATGCAAATGAAGGCAAATAGCGATCCACGAAGTTGGGCAGGCGTAGCGTAAGGGCACGGCAATGTAAACCAAAAAAAACGGTTTACATTTAGCCAAACATGACCAAGGAGTAATGGAAGGCTGTCAACGTCAGGTATCATACAGGTGCAATATGCCAATGGCGAAAGGCACCGAGAATGTCCAAAGAAAACATGCACAAACTGTAAATAATGACATAAATGTTATGTATGCAGAAACCACAGCAGAACCCCCGGATATGTGCACAGAAGGTGCAAAACAATGAAATAATAGGAGAATGTCCTAAAAGAGCAGTATAATACACATCAGCTGCACAGCCACCACACACCATAGTATGTATGGAAAGCCTCAACCCCAGCGCAAGGGTTGTCAAGGAGTGGCGGCAGTGTTCGGCGCCGTAACCATGTATTAGCAGTCAATGCCATGCAAATGAGGCAGATAATAGTGAATCGCAAAACCGGCGCCGGTGTAAGGATGGAGCAAACGGCGCAGCGGTAGTACACCGAGGAGTGGCCTACACGGGATACATGTCAATCGCAGAGGGGTGTGCCACTGTAGGAGGAAGCACATTAGAGGCCAGCAAACATGGGCTATACAATGCACATCACAGCAGCAGGATCGGCGTGTGAGGAAATAGATGCGCTGAGAGTACATAATGCCCGCATAGATGCATGTGCACGAGGATGACTACGTTCCCCAACCCAGTCATGTGACAGCCTCCCCGTCAACAACCACGGATATAGGAAGGTAATGCGGAGAATATGAGGAAATGCGGAAGCAGTGTAATTGGAGCCGTAATGAGCAATCAACACCAATCAATCCAGGAAGGGCAAACGGTGGCAGCTGACAACTCTGCATGCAGACTCCCGCAAAACGGGAAATGGGAGGCATAGGAATGCAAAGATAGTAGGGGATGTAGTAGAAATGCAAAGAGCAAAGAACCGAAATAGCACAGCCAAGTACAGAGGTAGCATAACGGCGGCAGACAAAATGCATCATATGCCATGTGCCTGCAGGATGCACTGCAGGCAATAGTAGGTGCAACGTGCAGAAACAGTAATGTAAGATGCAAAGCTAAGCCAATGCAGGCAACTGTAATGTAACACTAAAGGCAATACCGTTGCAGTTGCAACGGTAAAACACCGAAGATAATCCACAGATACGGCTGCACAGACACACCCAATGACATCACCGGTATACAGCACAACAGTATAAAGTGTGAATGCACACAACACACAGCCGATTCCCAAATGCCGCACCGTAGGGTGTAAACACACTGGGAACTTTTAATATGTATATGTTGGGTGCCGCCGTGGCCGTGATGCATAGGTATGTGTCAGAGACAGACGGAGTTGTGGAGGAGGGTGCCGACAACTACCGTGAGGCCTCATAGGAGAAGGAGAGTGTTCAGACCAAGGGTGACCTACCAGGGGCTGCAAGACCTGGAGATAGTAGAGCTACAGGGTGGACAGGGACACGTTACAGCAAATAGTGGAGCTGTGCCGCGCCTGAGAACAAGAGACAACAGAGGGAGCCCATCCCAGTGGACACAAAGGTATGTGTGAGCTTGCGAATACTGGCTACAGGTACCTTTCAAAGGCCAACCGGAGATATAATGGGCATCTCACAGGCATCAGCATCCAGGGTACTACACCAGTTCCTGGATGCCATGTTACTTATGCCCATGAGTATATAAACTTCCCCAGATCTCAGGAGGAGTTGGCTAGCAATATCGCCACTTTCACCGTGTGGCACAATACCGGCAGGTACTGGGTGCGATAGACTGTACGCACATAGAAATCAAGTCACCACCTGGGGAGCAGGGTAGACGCTACATAAACCGCAAGGGATACCCCTCCATCAATTGCCAGGTCGTGTGCAATGCGCAGGGCATTATCATGGATGTGTGTGCTGGCAGCCCTGGAAGCTACCATGACTCCCATATCTGGCATGCCTCGCAGCTGTATCAGGTATTCGCCAGGGGGGACATCACACAAGGTCACCTTGTGGGGGATGCTGGCTATGCACTGGAGCCGTGGATGATGACACCCATCAGAAATGCACACACACACATGCAAGAACACCATAATGAGGCACACGCACAAACCAGAATAATCATAGAGCGTGTGTTTGGGATGTTGAAATCACGGTTCCGGT
Organism: Protopterus annectens; assembly: GCF_019279795.1. NCBI lineage: Eukaryota > Metazoa > Chordata > Ceratodontiformes > Protopteridae > Protopterus > Protopterus annectens. Next base: position 1,910,634,441 of record NC_056726.1, read on the forward strand.
GCTTGGATACATCCGGTGGAGCCTTGCAGTACTCTCCAGGCACATGTGCCCACATATTCATAGTATGTTGTATGCTACACAATATGATTCTGCGGAAACAGCTGCTGCAGGGACATAATGGTGTAGGGCCACCAAGCCCGCCACAACTGCCAAGGCAAGCACAGGCACAGGGCGTTCAGCGCCATGAACACACTGTGCCAGCCCCAGTAGGTAGATGGAGGCGTACCCAATATGCCTACGCCCTGGCAAAGAGGGAACGCATAGCACATACTTTGACAGCGTAGGCCCCATGGACTGACACCTCCTTACCTGCACACACAGTGAAATGGACGCCACACAAACATGTCCGCCCGTAATGTGTACCCTTTCTGCGGACCTATGTGAACTCCAACAAAGGCACCACCCAAACACTGCACACCCAATAGCCAGCAGAGCATGGAACGCCAACACCTCAACCGCACGCCCGGTTCTACAGTAGACGGCGTAGCCGTATGCTGCCACTGTCGCCGCAAGTCGACTACATATGTACTTATGTGCATACACAGATACGGAAATAGATATCAGTACACACGTAGAAATATATGTACACATACACAGATATAAAGTACAACAGGTTAATATGGAACCCAGGGATGCAAGTTTACAGATAAGTAAGACGCGAAATCTCCACATAGTAAACATAGTGAACGACAACCCGATCATCCGGGAGGGTGGGCAGAGCAGGGAACGCCAGCCATGGAAATGTCAACCTGCATCAATACATATCCACGGGTCGGGACGATCGCCAGGCCACGGTACAGTAACGGGATATGTGCGTGTCATATCCATAGGATATGAGTGCGGAGGTACACACCGCCGCCGGCGATGCGGCCAACGTAGGTAGTGTGTGCAACCGTCGGTGCGAAAGCGGCAATCATACCTGTCAAGTGTACGTCATTATGAGGAACGTACCTCATTTGGGGACTAAAACAGTTCATGTTCCTCGCAGTTCCTCAACGTTCCACAATGAAAGAGTCTGTCACACATTCATTGTTGGGAATGTATTTAAATGAAATCCTGGTAAATAGAAATTAATCATAGTAATTCATTAAAGGTTCTTCTTTGTAAGTAAATCAGCATATTTTAACCATCCTATGACCTTCTTAGCTGAAGTTGTTAGTAAGCCATTAGTATGTGTTTTACATTTTGCCCATTTGTTCCACATTATGAATGTGTGTGTTCCTCATTTTGGAAATGGAAGGTTGAGAGCTATGGCGGCAATATGTGTATGTGTGAGGTGAGGTTGTCGTGTGTTCCGCTGTGTGTGTGTAATGTGTGTGCCACTGTAAAATGTGTATGTAGGTGACATGTCACAGGCGGTGTGTAATAACATGCGTAGGCATACAGTACAGGAACCATAGGCGTATGTACAGCAGTACCCACAAAGTAGTACTGACATCTCCTCAGTGGCTAGGCGCGTGGCGACGTAAAACGATGCAAAGCGGAAATGTCCCAGAATGTACCACAGGGCCATAGCCAACAGGAGATGCAAAGGACGCATGTACAAACCATGACCGTATGTATGGCGGCCATATGGTAGACTCAACACGATACGTCGGCAACGTTACACAGCATCAGGCATGTACGGCGAAAATACGAATGTGCTATCCCGGCACCGATCGTGGACACTTACGGTCCCGTAAATACCACTGTGTGTTCCACGACCGTTAAGTAAGCAAGCGCCACATGAATAGGAGGCTACCGGTAGCATACAGGCCGTCCCAGGTACAGGACCACAATCACCGTAACTATCAGTGACAAAATGCCAATGGATAGTAGGCACGGACGAACATCCGCAGATATATAACCGATGTGAAGGAGGAATACGTGCAGGAAGCACACATGCAGGCGATACCGACACCACATGACATCAACAAAACAAACATTCCCAGAACAACAGACAGGTAACCTGCAGCACCCCAAGCAGGGATGGAGCACACACACAAGCATATCTTGTATGTATAAATGCAAGACCCACACCCAGTACCCGTCACCCACATCCGCAGATATACCCCATCGCACATATCAAAGGGATAACAGCCAAAACCGTAGCTTAAAAACATACAGGCAGTCAATGATAGCGGCATACCCGCAACAAGCCGTGGGAAACACTAGCAGCAGCTGATGCAACCTTGCATCCGTTGTGTACAGGAATATAACAGCTATGTTACACATCTGAATGCACAACGCCATCGACAGACGCCGCCAGGACACGGACACCCACATGTCGAACAGAATACCATACCCAACACACACAATCACGGCTAACACCACAGCGTAATGTACCTGACACCACACATAGCGTATGCAGTCACACAAACATGATACAAGACATACCATCCCCACGAAGGTAGTTCTGCAAATAACCAACGGCCACGAGGAATGAACCATGGCCTAGTTTCGGGTAGCGCATTTAATGGAGGAGGATCACCAGTGATATCGCATAACTACACACCGAGGAACAGCTATTGGCGTGATGAACCCACATGCCTCAGGTGACGACGAATAAAGGAAGACTCCTGGATATTCAAACCGTATGTTCATACGAACACAAAGTGAATCGAAAGCAAGGAGTTAGAGGTAAATATTGACGAATACAGAAGCAAAGGCCGGAAAGGTATGTCGAACCCACGAGATGTACTGGTGTGTAACGCATGATACGTATGACTAATCTGCACTGTATGTGAACGATGTGTGTAAGTAAAGATACCTGTCCATCAGGCAGAGAGTGGTGAAAGGTGGTTATGTAATGCTAAGCCGCGGAGCATACCAACGACTGTGGACAACGTGTGCACAGCAGTGGGACAACATGTACATAGCCGTGATAAAACAACGTCCGCCATAGGGATTCCAAACACAGAACAATGCCACCACCCACGCTGATGCTGTCAGTGGATATCGAACAATGAAGTGCCACAGCAGGGGATAGGACATGTATGTATAGTGTCACAGCACACATGTGCATGGGCATATACCGTCGATGTCATACGGAATGTGCGCACAACGTGCATGTATCCCTCGCAGTAGGGGTGACTATGTCAAATATGTGTAATGCAAAGCTGTCATGATGGATATGTTCAGAAATCATAGACAGTATCACAGGCATAGCATGCATGATGGAGGGATGGCCTAATGTTATGTACATAAACACGATATGTATGGCCTGCACATATGGGACAGAGTAGTAGCAGAATAGGTACCCGAAATGGAGGGAACAGCAAGTAACCATGTCCAAACGTTCCGTAGCAGGTGCAATGTGTGTGCAACAATGATGTCCGTCAGGGCCGTGTGTAAACACATGTGCAATGTACACAGTAGTGTCACCCCCCCATGGTAGTGTCCACTGAACGGCAGAGGTGGATGTCAACTGTATGTCTATACAGTACTTCCGCTGTGGTGGTACCATGGGTCTGTGTCACCCTACCAGCAAGGGAGCTATCACATGACTAGTGACACAGTGTGTCCCTGTGGGATGTGCACAGGACCTATGTCCCACAGCACAGTGTGTGTCCAGTCTGTGGAGGTCACACAGACGCCCAGGCTGAGCAATGTGGCATGTGTGCACACATGCAGGAGTGCTCCTCCCACCCTGCCCACTGCAAACGCCATGGGGCTTGGCTTAATGGCAAGAAATGTATAGTTATCCCCTTTAGGAAAAAACATGTACCCATGAATTACCACATAGATGGCAGTACAATAAACACCAAAAGTGTGATGAGAGACTTAGGGACACAGGTGGACAGTGGACTCACCTTCGATAACATTGCCACAACAGTCAGGAAATCCTTCTATGTGGCACACCTCATCACTAAGGGCTCTTCATCCAGAAAAAAGGAGGTCATTGGCCCACTGTACTCATCCCTCCTTAGACCCATTATAGAGTACAATGCCCCATTTGGTATGTACCTCACAAGACATCTGCAACAGCTGGAAAGGAAGCAGAAATACCTCACTAAAAGAATCACAGGCCAAAAGCAGAAGCCCTATGCTGACCGTCTAAAAAAACTTTAGCTATACTCTGTGGCATATCATCTACTCAGAGGTGATCTCTGCTTAACATACAAGGCCATGTCAAACCCTAAACTATTGGACATGCTCCAATTAAAGAAGTCCAAATCCCCCAGAGCCACACACTCCAGGGATCTAAATCTTGTCATCACAATGAACAAAACATGCTGGAGGGATAGGTTCCTGACCCAGAGACTCCACATACTATGGAATAGACTACCCATACATGTTAAGCGAGTGCCTCCTTGGCCCTCTTCAAAAGGAACCTTGATGATTGGATAGGAGAGAGGAAATCCACCCCGGGGATCACGTCAGTCACCCCTCTAGACAGGGGTCCAGGGAAGTAAATATTGTGGGAAGAAATATCCGGGGAACTGTTTGGCTAGGCTTTTATAGGCCCTAGGGCTGATAGCCTAGTACCAACCTATGAACCTACAAACCATAAAAAGTCATTGCTATTTAATTATCATTATCCATTAGAGGATTTGTTCATATATGTTTTAAGCTTATGTCTTAATACTGCTAACATGTTACACTTCAATCTCCTATCTTTTCCAAGCCACAACTCCAGCATCTCCCCATGCATGTGCTTTAGCTTATTTGGTGTATGATGAAAGTTGAGATACTTCCTCCCAAATTTATGAAGTTTACTGGAAATTTACTTTGATGATTTATGGAGCCCCCCTCAATCCGTGGTAAATCCATTCTTGTTCAATAATTTCTCCTAATTTTGAATCAATTTTGTTTTTTTTAGTTCCCTTTGTCCTTGTTTCTTGTAACCTTATAACAATTTCCAGTTCTTTTACTTCTCTTTCTTTTGTATCTGCTTCAGATTTGGTTAGTATCCTTA